>NC_074705.1:3411369-3581369 GCF_029448725.1 Salvelinus fontinalis
ACTGACAATCTCATACAACGCTGTGTACTACTCCCTTCACAGAACAGCGCAAACTGGCTCTAACCAGAATAGAAAGAGGAGTGGGAGGCCCCGGTGAACAACTGAGCAAGAGGACAAGTACATTAGAGTGTCTAGTTTGAGGAACAGACGCTTCACAGGTCCTCAACTGGCAGCTTCATTAAATAGTACCTGCAAAACACCAGTCTCAACGTCAACAGTGAAGAGGTGACTCCGTGATGCTGGCTTTCTAGGCAGAGTTGCAAAGAATAAGCCATATCTCAGACTGGCCAATAAGAAGAACATTTTAAAGATGGGAAAAAGAACACAGACACTGTACAGAGGAACTCTGCCTAGAAGCATCCCGGAGTCGCCTCTTCACGGATTTCACTGGTTTTTCTTAATTTTTTCAGTTTTTTACAAGAACCACCTGTTAAATGAAATGCATTCCAGGTGACTACCTCATGATGCTGGTTGAGAGAATGCCAAGAGGGTGAAAAGCTGTCATTCAAGGCAAAAGGTGGCTACTTTGAAGAATCTCAAAATATAAAATATATTTTGATAGTTTAAAACTTCTTATGGTTGCAAGGGGCAGCATTGAGTAACCTGTAAAGAGGTGGCCATTTCAAACGGCCTCCTACTCAATTCTTGCTCGTACAATATGCATATTGTCATTACTATTGGATAGAAAACACTCTCTAGTTTCTTAAACCGTTTGAATTATTTCTCTAAGTGAACCAGAACTCTTTCTGCAGCCCATTTCCTATCCGGAAGTGAGATTTCCAAAAGCGAGGTCTTTTTTTCAAGAGCTTGTCTATAAAAGGGCATGTCACTTGGGACTATAGAAACACGTCATACACCTTCCCCTGGGTGTCATGCGGAAGTGAGAGCAGAAATGACTTGAATATCTCGTTCTGGGATTGAATACATCCTCTTGGAGTGAGAGGTCCGCCATTATTATTTTTTTCGAAGGCGCGAAGTTGGACCTGGAATTGCCTCCTGGAAAACCGTCGTTATAGCTGAATATGATCTCCGGCTTCGATTTTATTTGATACATGTCACAATATCATCCTAAAGTATGTTTTTTGAATATAGTTTAATTATATTATTGAAATTTATTCGGGACTTTAGACGTGATGCGTTGGAAGAATTTGTTCAAGAAGGAGAAGTTAGCGCCGCACGGCCATTGTGCTTGCTAACCCAAGAGGGAAATAGTTTGTTCTGGAACCCAACTAAAGACTGTACTGGACAATGGACCCCTTTACAACATTCTGATGGAAGATCAACAAAGATAAGGACCCAATTTGGGATGCTATTTCATAAATCTGTCGAACTGTGCTATCGCTACCGATTACTTGGAATCAATGCTGTTGTGTGTTAGCTATTGCAGTAAGCTAATATAACGATATATTGTGTTTTCGCTGTAAAACACTTAAAAAATCTGAAATATTGTCTGTATTCACAAGATCTTTGTCTTTCATTTTGCTATACACCATATATTTCTCTGAAATGTTTTATGATGAGTAATTAGGTAGTTGACGTTGGTGTCTGTATTTACTCTGGCTACTCCCGTGCTATTTCTGACTGTAGCTGTGATGGTAGCATCAATGTAAAACTGATTTATAGCTCAAATATGCACATTTTTCGAACAAAACATAGATTTATTGTGTAACATGTTATAGGACTGTCATCTGAGGAAGTTGTTTCTAGGTTTGTTTGGTTGGATATTGGTTAGTTAGGTTGGCTTTGTGCATGCTACCTGTGCTGTGAAAAATGTCTGTCCTCTTTTGTATTTGGTGGTGAACTAACATAAATATACGTGGTGTTTTTGCTTTAAAACATTTAAAAAATCGGACACGTTGGCTGGATTCACAAGATGTTTATCTTTCAAATGCTGTATTGGACTTGTTAATGTGTGAAAGTTAAATATAAAAAAAAAAATAGATTTTGAATTTCGCGCCCTGCACTTGAGCTGGATGTTGTCATAAGTGTACCGATGTCGGGCCAGCCCGCCTAACAGGTTAACACTTTTTTGGTTACTACATGATTCCATAATGTGTTATTTCATAGTTTTGATGTCTTCACTATTATTCTACAAATGTAGAAAATAGTAAAAATAAAGAAAAACCCTGGAATGAGTAGATGTGTCCAAACTTTTGACTGGTACTTTTTGTACTTACCCAGCGTGCGACAGAGCTGCAGGAGTTGTGGTCCATTTTTAGTTTATGTCGTAGGGGGGGGGGGCATATGGGGGCATATGGGGGAGGGAATGCTACACCTCCAGGTAGGTGTTTGTCCCCCTGTGTGCTGAGGGTGTCAGGTTCTTGTCCAGTTCTGGCATGTAGGTCAACACAGACTAATACATGTCCCTGGGCCTGGAAATGATTGATCTCCCCCCCAGGATGGAGAAGCTGTCTTCATTAAGGTATGGGGATTCTATTGGGGGGGGATATAGGTAGCACACAGGAGGACATTTTTCTCTGTTAAGATAATTTCCTTTTGAATTTCTATCCAAATGTAAAATGTTCCTGTTTTGATTAATTTAATAGAGTGGGTTAGGTCTGCTCTATACCAAATTAGCATTCCCCCTGAGTCCCTTCCCTGTTTCACACCTGGTAGTTTGGTGGATGGGACTACCAGCTCTATCTAACCTAGAGGGCAACCAGTGGGTCTGTCTCCTCTATACCACACACCTGGTAGTGTGGTGGACGGGACTACCAGCTCTCTGTAACCTAGAGGACAACCAGTGGGTCTGTCTCCTCTATACCACCCACCTGGTAGTGTGGTGGATGGGACTACCAGCTCTCTGTAACCTAGAGGACAACCAGTGGGTCCGTCTCCTCTATACCACCCACCTGGTAGTGTGGTGGATGGGACTACCAGCTCTCTGTAACCTAGAGGACAACCAGTGGGTCCGTCTCCTCTATACCACCCACCTGGTAGTGTGGTGGATGGGACTACCAGCTCTCTGTAACCTAGAGGGCAACCAGTGGGTCCGTCTCCTCTATACCACCCACCTGGTAGTTTGGTGGATGGGACTACCAGCTCTCTGTAACCTAGAGGACAACCAGTGGGTCCGTCTCCTCTATACCACCCACCTGGTAGTGTGGTGGATGGGACTACCAGCTCTCTGTAACCTAGAGGGCAACCAGTGGGTCCGTCTCCTCTATACCACCCACCTGGTAGTGTGGTGGATGGGACTACCAGCTCTCTGTAACCTAGAGGACAACCAGTGGGTCTGTCTCCTCTATACCACCCACCTGGTAGTGTGGTGGATGGGACTACCAGCTCTCTGTAACCTAGAGGACAACCAGTGGGTCCGTCTCCTCTATACCACCCACCTGGTAGTGTGGTGGATGGGACTACCAGCTCTCTGTAACCTAGAGGGCAACCAGTGGGTCCATCTCCTCTATACCAGGTTTCTTGTAGGATGACAATGTCTGTATTTCTGATTTCTTTGGTGATTTCCAGGTTCCTGCTCTTAAGGCCAAAGGCAGATGACCTCAGACCTGGGATATTCCAGGATGAGATGGTGAAGGATTTATGTTCCATAAAATGTCCAACGTTGTTAGTCGTGTGGTTTGGCCTCAGACCAGTAAGTGTAATCTGAGATATCTCTCTCTCTCTCTCTCTCTCTCTCTCTCTCTCTCTCTCTCTCTCTCTCTCTCTGTCTCTGTCTCTGTCTCTGTCTCTGTCTCTGTCTCTGTCTCTGTCTCTGTCTCTGTCTCTCTCTCTCTCTCTCTCTGTCTCTCTCTCTCTCTCTCTCTGTCTCTCTCTCTCTCTCTGTCTCTCTCTCTCTCTCTCTCTCTCTCTCTCTCTCTGTCGTATCTCTCTCTCTCTCTCTCTGTCTCTCTCTCACTTTCAGCAGACAGACAACCCACTTATCTCTCTCTCCTCTCTACCCCACATCACATTCCTGTCATAGCATATCATAGCTCTCTCCTGTTAACATTTTACTGCAGGGGGCTAAATCAAGGTCAGACAGAGTGTTTCTTGGTAATCTTAAACAAATCTACTTTGAAAGAAAAGCATAAACCTCACGCACATGGTTATGGGTTTAACAAAAAGAAGACACCTGTCAAATATAGTTTGTATCCCAAAATTACACTTAATATACATCACAAGATACTGAAATATAACAAAACCGGTTGACATAGGAACACCAGATTTTCAACAACAACATAAAAAGTTATTCATTTTTGAAATTGTGAAAAATCGGAATAAGCATTCCACCCATAATTTGCAAATAAATTCATAAAAAATCCTACAATGTGATTTTCTGGATTTTTCTTCTCATTTTGTCTGTCATAGTTGAAGTGTACCTACGATAAAAATTACAAACCTCTCTCATCTTTTTAAGTGGGAGAACGTGCACAATTGGTGGCTGACTAAATACTTTTTTGGCCCACTGTATATAACAGTATTGATCCACTACTATAAAACAGATGTATTGATCCACTACTATATAACAGATGTATTGATCCACTACTATATAACAGATGTATTGATCCACTACTATACAAAGAATGTATTGATCCACTACTATATAACAGATGTATTGATCCACTACTATATAACGGATGTATTGATCCACTACTATATAACAGATGTATTGATCCACTACTATATAACAGATGTATTGATCCACTACTATATAACAGATGTATTGATCCACTACTATATAACGGATGTATTGATCCACTACTATATTACGGATGTATTGATCCACTACTATATAAAGGATGTATTGATCCACTACTATATAACAGATGTATTGATCCACTACTATATAACAGATGTATTGATCCACTACTATATAACAGATGTATTGATCCACTACTATATAAAGGATGTATTGATCCACTACTATATAACGTATGTATTGATCCACTACTATATAAAGGATGTATTGATCCACTACTATATAACGGATATATTGATCCACTACTATATAACAGATGTATTGATCCACTACTATATAAAGGATGTATTGATCCACTACTATATAACGGATGTATTGATCCACTACTATATAACAGATGTATTGATCCACTACTATATAACAGATGTATTGATCCACTACTATATAACAGATGTATTGATCCACTACTATATAACAGATGTATTGATCCACTACTATACAACAGATGTATTGATCCACTACTATACAACAGATGTATTGATCCACTACTATATAACGGATGTATTGATCCACTACTATATAACAGATGTATTGATCCACTACTGTATAACAGATGTATTGATCCACTACTATATAACAGATGTATTGATCCACTACTATACAACGGTGTAGTCTGGAGAAAATGGTGCTGGTGAAAAATGACATCCTATAATTATCTCAGAGCTACTTCAGTGACAAGCTGTCAGCGGGAAGGGAAGGCGTTTCTATGTGCTGTCATAGTAGATGTTTAATATGCAGCCCGGGCTGATGAGAAGCACTGATGGATTATGGGAAATGTCTTCCTTAATTTGATCAATGTTGTGAAGCGTAATTAATTATAATTTCTTTGATCAGTTTTTGCATCAACGTGCATCTATAATGGAACATTGTTGAAGCTAAATATTCACAACAATATAAACATCAATATTCACGTCAAAATAAACATCAATATACACATCAATATACACATTAATATATACATAAATATACACTATACACATCAATATACACATCAATATATACATCAATATACACATCAATATTCACATCAATATATACATACATATACACTATACACATGAATATACACATCAATATATACATAAATATACACTATACACATCAATATACACATCAATATATACATAAATATACACTATACACATCAATATACACATCAATATACACATCAATATACACCTCAATAAATAAATAAATATACACTATACACATCAATATACACATCAATATATACATAAATATACACTATACATCAATATACACAATATACACATCAATATACACATCAATATACACATCAATATTCACATCAATATACACATCAATATACACATCAATATACACATCAATATACACCTCAATAAATAAATAAATATACACTATACACATCAATATACACATCAATATATACATAAATATACACTATACATCAATATACACAATATACACATCAATATACACATCAATATTCACATCAATATACACATCAATATACACATCAATATTCACATCAATATACACATCAATATAAACATCAATATAAACATCAAAATTCACATCAATATACAATATACAGATCAATATACACATCAATATACACATCAATATACAAATCACTATACACATCAATATACACATCAATATACAATATACAGATCAATATACACATCAATATAAACATCAATATTCACATCAATATACACATCAATATACACATCAATATACAAATCACTATACACATCAATATACACATCAATATACAATATACAGATCAATATACACATCAATATAAACATCAATATACACATCAATATACACATTAATATACACTATAAACATCAATATAAACATCAATATACACTATACACATCAATATAAACATCAATATTCACATCAATATAAACATCAATATACACTATACACATCAATATTCACATCAATATTCACATCAATATAAACATCAATATACACATCAATATACACATCAATATACACATCAATATACACATCAATATACAATATACACATCAATATACACTATACACATCAATATAAACATCAATATTCACAGCAATATAAACATCAATATACACTATACACATCAATATTCACATCAATATTCACATCAATATACACATCAATATACACATCAATATACACATCAATATAAACATCAATATACACATCAATATACAGATCAATATACACATCAATATACACATCAATATACAATATACACATCAATATACACATCAATATTCACATCAATATAAACATCAATATAAACATCAATATACACATCAATATTCACATCAATATACAATATACACATCAATATACACATCAATATAAACATCAATATACACATCAATATTCACATCAATATACACATCAATATACACATCAATATAAAATATACACATCAATATAAACATCAATATACACATCAATATACACATCAATATACACATCAATATACACATCAATATACAATATACACATCAATATACACTATACACATCAATATACACTATACACATCAATATACACATCAATATACAATATACACATCAATATACACTATACACATCAATATACACTATACACATCAATATACACTATACACATCAATATACACATCAATATACAATATACACATCAATATACACTATACACATCAATATACACATCAATATACACATCAATATACACATCAATATACACATCAATATATACATCAATATACAATATACACATCAATATATACATCAATATATACATCAATATACAATATACACATCAATATCCACATCAATATACACATCAATATAAACATCAATATACACATCAATATAAACATCAATATAAACATCAATATAAACATCAATATTCACATCAATATAAACATCAATATTCACATCAATATACACATCAATATACACATCAATATAAACATCAATATAAACATCAATATTCACATCAATATTCACATCAATATACACATCAATATACACATCAATTTACAATATACACATTGATATACACATCAATATAAACATCAATATACACATCAATATACACATCATAATACACATCAATATACACATCAATATAAACATCAATATACACATCAATATCCACATCATAATACACATTGATATACACATCAATATACACATCAATATCCACATCAATATTCACATCAATATAAACATCAATATTCACATCAATATACACATCAATATACACATCAATATCCACATCATAATACACATCAATATACACTATACACATCAATATAAACATCAATATTCACATCAATATACACATCAATATAAACATCAATATTCACATCAATATACACATCAATATACACATCAATATACACATCAATATCCACATCAATATACACATCAATATACACATCAATATACACATCAATATACACATTGATATAGACATCAATATTCACATCAATATATACATCAATATCCACATCATAATACACATCAATATACACTATACACATCAATATAAACATCAATATTCACATCAATATACACATCAATATAAACATCAATATACACATCAATATACACATCAATATACACATCAATATAAACATCAATATACACTATACACATCAATATTCACATCAATATACACATCAATATAAACATCAATATACACTATACACATCAATATTCACATCAATATACACATCAATATAAACATCAATATACACTATACACATCAATATTCACATCAATATACACATTGATATACACATCAATATAAACATCAATATACACATCAATATCCACATCAATATACACATCAATATCCACATCATAATACACATCAATATACACATCAATATACACATCATAATACACATCAATATACACATCATAATACACATCAATATCCACATCATAATACACATCAATATCCACATCAATATCCACATCATAATACACATCAATATCCACATCAATATACACATCAATATACACATCAATATCCACATCAATATACACATCAATATCCACATCAATATACACATCAATATCCACATCAATATACACATCAATATCCACATCAATATACACATCAATATACACATCAATATCCACATCAATATACACTATACACATCATAATACACATCAATATACACATCATAATACACATCAATATTCACATCAATTTACACATCAATATCCACATCATAATACACATCAATATAAACATCAATATTCACATCAATTTACACATCAATATCCACATCAATATTCACATCAATTTACACATCAATATCCACATCAATATACACATCAATATACACATCAATATCCACATCATAATACACATCAATATTCACATCATAATACACATCAATATACACATCAATATACACATCAATATACACATCAATATCCACATCATAATACACATCAATATACACATTGATACAAGCTATCCACATGTACAGTTTAAGTCAGAAGTTTACATACACCTTAGCCAAATACATTTAAACTCAGCTTTTCACAATTCCTGACATTTAGAGATCTATCTGAGAGTCCTTTTAGGGATCTGTTAGAAAGAGACCTTTAGGGATCTGTTAGGAAGAGACCTTTAGGGATCTGTTAGAAAGAGACCTTTAGGGATCTGTTAGGAAGAGACCTTTAGGGATCTGGTAGAAAGAGACCTTTAGGGATCTATTCGGAAGAGACCTTTAGGGATCTGTTAGGAAGAGACCTTTAGGGA
The DNA here is from genome assembly GCF_029448725.1 of Salvelinus fontinalis. Lineage (NCBI taxonomy): Eukaryota > Metazoa > Chordata > Actinopteri > Salmoniformes > Salmonidae > Salvelinus > Salvelinus fontinalis. Next base: position 3,420,838 of record NC_074705.1, read on the forward strand.
TCTGTTAGGAAGAGACCTTTAGGGATCTGTTAGAAAGAGACCTTTAGGGATCTGTTTGAAAGAGACCTTTAGGGATATATTAGAAAGAGACCTTTAGGGATCTGTTAGGAATAGACCTTTAGGGATCTGTTACGAAGAGACCTTTAGGGATATATTAGAAAGAGACCTTGAGGGATCTGTTAGGAAGAGACCTTTAGGGATCTGTTAAGAAGAGACCTTTAGAGATCTGTTAGGAAGAGACCTTTAGGGATCTGTTAGGAAGAGACCTTTAGGGATCTGTTAGGAAGAGACCTTTAGGGATCTGTTAGAAACCTTTAGGAATCTGTTAGAGACCTTTAGGGATCTGTTAGAGACCTTTAGGGATCTGCTAGAGACCTTTAAGAATCTGTTTGAAAGAGACCTTTAAGAATCTGTTTGAAAGAGACCTTTAGGGATCTGTTAGAGACCTTTAGGAATCTGTTAGAGACCTTTAGGGATCTGTTAGAGACCTTTAGGGATCTGTTAGAGACTTTTAGGGATCTGTTAGAGATCTTTAGGGATCTGTTAGAGACTTTTAGGGATCTGTTAGAGACCTTTAGGGATCTGTTAGAGACATTTAGGAATCTGTTAGAGACCTTTAGGGATCTGTTAGAGACTTTTAGGGATCTGTTAGAGACCTTTAGGGATCTGTTAGAGACTTTTAGGGATCTGTTAGAGACCTTTAGGGATCTGTTAGATACCTTTAGGGATCTGTTGGAGACCTTTGGGGATCTGTTAGAGACCTTTAGGGATCTGTTAGAGACCTTTAGGGATCTGTTAGAGACCTTTAGGGATCTGTTGGAGACCTTTAGGGATCTGTTAGAGACCTTTAGGGATCTGTTAGAGACCTTTAGGGATTTGTTAGAGACCTTTAAGGATCTGTTAGAGACCTTTAGGGATCTGTTAGAGACCTTTAGGGATCTGTTAGAGACCTTTAGGTGTGGTTGAATGGAGGGATCTGTTAGAGACCTTTAGGGATCTGTTAGAGACCTTTAGGGATCTGTTAGAGACCTTTAGGGATCTATTAGAAAGAGATCTTTAGGGATCTGTTTGGAAGAGACCTTTAGGTTTGGTTGAATGGAGGGATCTGTTAGAGACCTTTAGGGATCTGTTAGAGACCTTTAGGGATCTATTAGAAAGAGATCTTTAGGGATCTGTTTGGAAGAGACCTTTAGGTTTGGTTGAATGGAGGAAGAGGCTGAGGAGGGGATGGGACTCTGAGATCATTATTCTGCCTCAAGGAGATGGAGCTGTTAAGGACAAGACGGTGGTGTCTGATTGGTTGTGGATGTATCTAATTAACATAAAGGTCATTAGAAGATCTAATCTCTTAGGGACCCAGTTCCGTAGAATTCCCAACTGGACTTATTAATTAGAAACTAAATGGGACTGTGGACCCATTTAATAAGTCAAGCCTGTTGGGAGAGTAAATTGAAAAAGGATTTTTTAATAAATGATTTTAATTTCATTACAATTCCCTTATTTCCAAATGACATCCTTTTGTAACATCAAAACCCCTGTCAGCTGTTAACCCAATCAGCTAGACCAGCTGTTAAACGAGGACAGAATGTGCTCTTGACTTTGTAGAGCATCTCATGTAGCCTCCAATGACATTGTAGAGCATCTCATGTAGCCTCCAATGACATTGTAGAGCACTTCATGTATCCTCCAATGACATTGTAAAGCACCTCATGTATCCTCCAATGGCATTGTAGAGCACCTCATGTATCCTCCAATGACCTTGTAGAGCACCTCATGTATCCTCCAATGACATTGTAGAGCACCTCATGTATCCTCCAATGGCATTGTAGAGCACCTCATGTATCCTCCAATGGCATTGTAGAGCACCTCATGTATCCTCCAATGACATTGTAGAGCATCTCATGTATCCTCCAATGACATTGTAGAGCATCTCATGTATCCTCCAATGACATTGTAGAGCACCTCATGTATCCTCCAATGACATTGTAGAGCACCTCATGTAGCCTCCAATGGCATTGTAGAGCACCTCATGTATCCTCCAATGACATTGTAAAGCACCTCATGTATCCTCCAATGACATTGTAAAGCACCTCATGTAACCTCCAATGGCATTGTAGAGCACCTCATGTATCCTCCAATGACATTGTAAAGCACCTCATGTATCCTCCAATGGCATTGTAGAGCACCTCATGTATCCTCCAATGGCATTGTAGAGCACCTCATGTAACCTCCAATGGCATTGTAGAGCACCTCATGTATCCTCCAATGGCATTGTAAAGCACCTCATGTAACCTCCAATGGCATTGTAGAGCACCTCATGTATCCTCCAATGGCATTGTAGAGCACCTCATGTAACCTCCAATGGCATTGTAGAGCACCTCATGTATCCTCCAATGGCATTGTAGAGCACCTCATGTAACCTCCAATGGCATTGTAGAGCACCTCATGTAACCTCCAATGGCATTGTAAAGCACCTCATGTAACCTCCAATGACATTGTAGAGCACCTCATGTAGACGCCGATCTACATGTCCCCCCTTCATCATGACAGCCCTAGTTATAATAGTACTCTCTGTCTGAGAGCTGATTCCCCCTCAGCAGTCTGGTTCTACTGCCTGATACATTCCCCCTCAGCAGTCTGGTTCTACTGCCTGATACATTCCCCCTCAGCAGTCTGGTTCTACTGCCTGATACATTCCCCCTCAGCAGTCTGGTTCTACTACCTGATACATTCCCCCTCAGCAGTCTGGTTCTACTGCCTGATACATTTCCCCTCAGCAGTCTGGTTCTACTGCCTGATACATTCCCCCTCAGCAGTCTGGTTCTACTGCCTGATACATTCCCCCTCAGCAGTCTGGTTCTACTGCCTGATACATTCCCCCTCAGCAGTCTGGTTCTACTGCCTGATACATTTCCCCTCAGCAGTCTGGTTCTACTGCCTGATACATTCCCCCTCAGCAGTCTGGTTCTACTGCCTGATACATTCCCCCTCAGCAGTCTGGTTCTACTGCCTGATACATTCCCCTCAGCAGTCTGGTTCTACTGCCTGATACATTCCCCCTCAGCAGTCTGGTTCTACTGCCTGATACATTCCCCTCAGCAGTCTGGTTCTACTGCCTGATACATTCCCCCTCAGCAGTCTGGTTCTACTGCCTGATACATTCCCCTCAGCAGTCTGGTTCTACTGCCTGATACATTCCCCCTCAGCAGTCTGGTTCTACTGCCTGATACATTCCCCCTCAGCAGTCTGGTTCTACTGCCTGATACATTCCCCCTCAGCAGTCTGGTTCTACTGCCTGATACATTCCCCTCAGCAGTCTGGTTCTACTGCCTGATACATTCCCCCTCAGCAGTCTGGTTCTACTACCTGATACATTCCCCCTCAGCAGTCTGGTTCTACTGCCTGATACATTCCCCTCAGCAGTCTGGTTCTACTGCCTGACACATTCCCCCTCAGCAGTCTGGTTCTACTGCCTGATACATTCCCCCTCAGCAGTCTGGTTCTACTGCCTGATACATCCCCCTCAGCAGTCTGGTTCTACTGCCTGATACATTCCCCTCAGCAGTCTGGTTCTACTGCCTGATACATTCCCCTCAGCAGTCTGGTTCTACTGCCTGATACATTCCCCTCAGCAGTCTGGTTCTACTGCCTGATACATTCCCCTCAGCTGTCTGGTTCTACTGCCTGATACATTCCCCCTCAGCAGTCTGGTTCTACTGCCTGATACATTCCCCCTCAGCAGTCTGGTTCTACTGCCTGATACATTCCCCCTCAGCAGTCTGGTTCTACTGCCTGATACATTCCCCTCAGCAGTCTGGTTCTACTGCCTGATACATTCCCCCTCAGCAGTCTGGTTCTACTGCCTGATACATTCCCCTCAGCAGTCTGGTTCTACTGCCTGATACATTCCCCTCAGCAGTCTGGTTCTACTGCCTGATACATTCCCCTCAGCAGTCTGGTTCTACTGCCTGATACGTTCCCCTCAGCAGTCTGGTTCTACTGCCTGATACATTCCCCCTCAGCAGTCTGGTTCTACTGCCTGATACATTCCCCTCAGCAGTCTGGTTCTACTGCCTGATACATTCCCCTCAGCAGTCTGGTTCTACTGCCTGATACATTCCCCTCAGCAGTCTGGTTCTACTGCCTGATACATTCCCCTCAGCAGTCTGGTTCTACTGCCTGATACATTCCCCTCAGCAGTCTGGTTCTACTGCCTGATACATTCCCCTCAGCAGTCTGGTTCTACTGCCTGATACATTCCCCCTCAGCAGTCTGGTTCTACTGCCTGATACATTCCCCTCAGCAGTCTGGTTCTACTGCCTGATACATTCCCCCTCAGCAGTCTGGTTCTACTGACTGATACATTCTCCTCAGCAGTCTGGTTCTACTGCCTGATACGTTCCCCTCAGCAGTCTGGTTCTACTGCCTGATACGTTCCCCTCAGCAGTCTGGTTCTACTGTCTGATACGTTCCCCCTCAGCAGTCTGGTTCTACTGCCTGATACATTCCCCTCAGCAGTCTGGTTCTACTGCCTGATACGTTCCCCCTCAGCAGTCTGGTTCTACTGCCTGATACATTCCCCCTCAGCAGTCTGGTTCTACTGCCTGATACATTCCCCTCAGCAGTCTGGTTCTACTGCCTGATACATTCCCCCTCAGCAGTCTGGTTCTACTGCCTGATACATTCCCCTCAGCAGTCTGGTTCTACTGCCTGATACATTCCCCCTCAGCAGTCTGGTTCTACTGACTGATACATTCTCCTCAGCAGTCTGGTTCTACTGCCTGATACGTTCCCCTCAGCAGTCTGTTTCTACTGCCTGATACATTCCCCTCAGAAGTCTGGTTCTACTGCCTGATACATTCCCCCTCAGCAGTCTGGTTCTACTGCCTGATACATTCCCCTCAGCAGTCTGGTTCTACTCCCTGATACATTCCCCCTCAGCAGTCTGGTTCTACTGCCTGATACATTCCCCTCAGCAGTCTGGTTCTACTGCCTGATACATTCCCCTCAGCAGTCTGGTTCTACTGCCTGATACATTCCCCCTCAGCAGTCTGGTTCTACTCCCTGATACATTCCCCCTCAGCAGTCTGGTTCTACTACCTGATACATTCCCCTCAGCAGTCGGGTTCTACTGCCTGATACATTCCCCTCAGCAGTCTGGTTCTACTGCCTGATACATTCCCCCTCAGCAGTCTGGTTCTACTGCCTGATACATTCCCCCTCAGCAGTCTGGTTCTACTGCCTGATACATTCCCCTCAGCAGTCTGGTTCTACTCCCTGATACATTCCCCTCAGCAGTCTGGTTCTACTGCCTGATACGTTCCCCTCAGCAGTCTGGTTCTACTGCCTGATACATTCCCCTCAGCAGTCTGGTTCTACTGCCTGATACATTCCCCTCAGCAGTCTGGTTCTACTGCCTGATACATTCCCCCTCAGCAGTCTGGTTCTACTGCCTGATACATTCCCCCTCAGCAGTCTGGTTCTACTGCCTGATACATTCCCCCTCAGCAGTCTGGTTCTACTGCCTGATACGTTCCCCTCAGCAGTCTGGTTCTACTGCCTGATACATTCCCCTCAGCAGTCTGGTTCTACTGCCTGATACATTCCCCTCAGCAGTCTGGTTCTACTGCCTGATACATTCCCCTCAGCAGTCTGGTTCTACTGCCTGATACATTCCCCCTCAGCAGTCTGGTTCTACTGCCTGATACATTCCCCTCAGCAGTCTGGTTCTACTGCCTGATACATTCCCCTCAGCAGTCTGGTTCTACTGCCTGATACATTCCCCCTCAGCAGTCTGGTTCTACTGCCTGACACATTCCCCTCATCAGTCTGGTTCTACTGCCTGATACATTCCCCCTCAGCAGTCTGGTTCTACTGCCTGATACATTCCCCTCAGCAGTCTGGTTCTACTGTCTGATACATTCCCCCTCAGCAGTCTGGTTCTACTGCCTGATACATTCCCCCTCAGCAGTCTGGTTCTACTGCCTGATACATTCCCCTCAGCAGTCTGGTTCTACTGCCTGATACATTCTCCTCAGCAGTCTGGTTCTACTGCCTGACACATTCCCCCTCAGCAGTCTGGTTCTACTGCCTGATACGTTCCCCTCAGCAGTCTGTTTCTACTGCCTGATACATTCCCCTCAGCAGTCTGGTTCTACTGCCTGATACATTCCCCCTCAGCAGTCTGGTTCTACTGCCTGATACATTCCCCTCAGCAGTCTGGTTCTACTCCCTGATACATTCCCCCTCAGCAGTCTGGTTCTACTGCCTGATACATTCCCCTCAGCAGTCTGGTTCTACTGCCTGATACATTCCCCTCAGCAGTCTGGTTCTACTGCCTGATACATTCCCCCTCAGCAGTCTGGTTCTACTGCCTGATACATTCCCCTCAGCAGTCTGGTTCTACTGCCTGATACATTCCCCTCAGCAGTCTGGTTCTACTGCCTGATACATTCCCCCTCAGCAGTCTGGTTCTACTACCTGATACATTCCCCTCAGCAGTCGGGTTCTACTGCCTGATACATTCCCCTCAGCAGTCTGGTTCTACTGCCTGATACATTCCCCCTCAGCAGTCTGGTTCTACTGCCTGATACATTCCCCCTCAGCAGTCTGGTTCTACTGCCTGATACATTCCCCTCAGCAGTCTGGTTCTACTCCCTGATACATTCCCCTCAGCAGTCTGGTTCTACTGCCTGATACGTTCCCCTCAGCAGTCTGGTTCTACTGCCTGATACATTCCCCTCAGCAGTCTGGTTCTACTGCCTGATACATTCCCCTCAGCAGTCTGGTTCTACTGCCTGATACATTCCCCCTCAGCAGTCTGGTTCTACTGCCTGATACATTCCCCCTCAGCAGTCTGGTTCTACTGCCTGATACATTCCCCCTCAGCAGTCTGGTTCTACTGCCTGATACGTTCCCCTCAGCAGTCTGGTTCTACTGCCTGATACATTCCCCTCAGCAGTCTGGTTCTACTGCCTGATACATTCCCCTCAGCAGTCTGGTTCTACTGCCTGATACATTCCCCTCAGCAGTCTGGTTCTACTGCCTGATACATTCCCCCTCAGCAGTCTGGTTCTACTGCCTGATACATTCCCCTCAGCAGTCTGGTTCTACTGCCTGATACATTCCCCTCAGCAGTCTGGTTCTACTGCCTGATACATTCCCCCTCAGCAGTCTGGTTCTACTGCCTGACACATTCCCCTCAGCAGTCTGGTTCTACTGCCTGATACATTCCCCCTCAGCAGTCTGGTTCTACTGCCTGATACATTCCCCTCAGCAGTCTGGTTCTACTGTCTGATACATTCCCCCTCAGCAGTCTGGTTCTACTGCCTGATACATTCCCCCTCAGCAGTCTGGTTCTACTGCCTGATACATTCCCCTCAGCAGTCTGGTTCTACTGCCTGATACATTCTCCTCAGCAGTCTGGTTCTACTGCCTGATACATTCCCCCTCAGCAGTCTGGTTCTACTGCCTGATACATTCCCCTCAGCAGTCTGGTTCTACTGCCTGATACATTCCCCTCAGCAGTCTGGTTCTACTGCCTGATACATTCCCCCTCAGCAGTCTGGTTCTACTGCCTGACACATCCCCCTCAGCAGTCTGGTTCTACTGCCTGATACATTCCCCTCAGCAGTCTGGTTCTACTGCCTGATACATTCCCCCTCAGCAGTCTGGTTCTACTGCCTGATACATTCCCCTCAGCAGTCTGGTTCTACTGCCTGATACATCCCCCCTCGGCAGTCTGGTTCTACTGCCTGATACATTCCCCCTCAGCAGTCTGGTTCTACTGCCTGATACATTCCCCTCAGCAGTCTGGTTCTACTGCCTGATACATTCCCCCTCAGCAGTCTGGTTCTACTGCCTGATACATTCCCCTCAGCAGTCTGGTTCTACTGCCTGATACATTCCCCCCTCAGCAGTCTGGTTCTACTGCCTGATACATTCCCCTCAGCAGTCTGGTTCTACTGCCTGATACATTCCCCCCTCAGCAGTCTGGTTCTACTGCCTGATACATTCCCCTCAGCAGTCTGGTTCTACTGCCTGATACATTCCCCCTCAGCAGTCTGGTTCTACTGCCTGATACATTCCCCCCACAGCAGTCTGGTTCTACTGCCTGATACATTCCCCTCAGCAGTCTGGTTCTACTGCCTGATACATTCCCCCTCAGCAGTCTGGTTCTACTGCCTGATACGTTCCCCTCAGCAGTCTGGTTCTACTGCCTGATACATTCCCCTCAGCAGTCTGGTTCTACTGCCTGATACATTTCCCCTCAGCAGTCTGGTTCTACTGCCTGATACATTCCCCCTCAGCCGTCTGGTTCTACTGCCTGATACATTCCCCCCTCAGCAGTCTGGTTCTACTGCCTTATACATTCCCCTCAGCAGTCTGGTTCTACTGCCTGATACATTCCCCCTCAGCAGTCTGGTTCTACTGCCTGATACATTCCCCTCAGCAGTCTGGTTCTACTGCCTGATACATTCCCCTCAGCAGTCTGGTTCTACTGCATTATACATTCCCCCTCAGCAGTCTGGTTCTACTGCCTGATACATCCCCCCTCAGCAGTCTGGTTCTACTGCCTGATACATTCCCCCTCAGCAGTCTGGTTCTACTGCCTGATACATTCCCCTCAGCAGTCTGGTTCTACTGCCTGATACATTCCCCTCAGCAGTCTGGTTCTACTGCCTGATACATTCCCCCTCAGCAGTCTGGTTCTACTGCCTGATACATTCCCCCTCAGCAGTCTGGTTCTACTGCCTGATACATTCCCCTCAGCAGTCTGGTTCTACTGCCTGATACATTCCCCCTCAGCAGTCTGGTTCTACTGCCTGATACATTCCCCCTCAGCAGTCTGGTTCTACTGCCTGATACATTCCCCTCAGCAGTCTGGTTCTACTGCCTGATACATTCCCCTCAGCAGTCTGGTTCTACTGCCTGATACGTTCCCCCCTCAGCAGTCTGGTTCTACTGCCTGATACATTCCCCTCAGCAGTCTGGTTCTACTGCCTGATACATTCCCCTCAGCAGTCTGGTTCTACTGCCTGATACATTCCCCCCTCAGCAGTCTGGTTCTACTGCCTGATACATTCCCCTCAGCAGTCTGGTTCTACTGCCTGATACATTCCCCCTCAGCAGTCTGGTTCTACTGCCTGATACATTCCCCTCAGCAGTCTGGTTCTACTGCCTGATACATTCCCCCTCAGCAGTCTGGTTCTACTGCCTGATACATTCCCCTCAGCAGTCTGGTTCTACTGCCTGATACATTCCCCCTCAGCAGTCTGGTTCTACTGCCTGATACATTCCCCCTCAGCAGTCTGGTTCTACTGCCTGATACATTCCCCTCAGCAGTCTGGTTCTACTGCCTGATACATTCTCCTCAGCAGTCTGGTTCTACTGCCTGATACATTCCCCTCAGCAGTCTGGTTCTACTCCCTGATACATTCCCCCTCAGCAGTCTGGTTCTACTGCCTGATACATTCCCCTCAGCAGTCTGGTTCTACTGCCTGATACATTCCCCTCAGCAGTCTGGTTCTACTGCCTGATACATTCCCCCTCAGCAGTCTGGTTCTACTGCCTGATACATTCCCCCTCAGCAGTCTGGTTCTACTGCCTGATACATTCCCCTCAGCAGTCTGGTTCTACTGCCTGATACATTCCCCTCAGCAGTCTGGTTCTACTGCCTGATACATTCCCCTCAGCAGTCTGGTTCTACTGCCTGACACATTCCCCTCAGCAGTCTGGTTCTACTGCCTGATACATTCCCCCTCAGCAGTCTGGTTCTACTGCCTGATACATTCCCCTCAGCAGTCTGGTTCTACTGCCTGATACGTTCCCCCCTCAGCAGTCTGGTTCTACTGCCTGATACGTTCCCCCCTCAGCAGTCTGGTTCTACTGCCTGATACATTCCGCCCTCAGCAGTCTGGTTCTACTGCCTGATACATTCCCCTCAGCAGTCTGGTTCTACTGCCTGATACATTCCCCTCAGCAGTCTGGTTCTACTGCCTGATACATTCCCCTCAGCAGTCTGGTTCTACTGCCTGATACATTCCCCCTCAGCAGTCTGGTTCTACTGCCTGATACATTCCCCTCAGCAGTCTGGTTCTACTGCCTGATACATTCCCCCTCAGCAGTCTGGTTCTACTGCCTGATACATTCCCCTCAGCAGTCTGGTTCTACTGCCTGATACATTCCCCTCAGCAGTCTGGTTCTACTGCCTGATACATTCCCCCTCAGCAGTCTGGTTCTACTGACTGATACATTCCCCTCAGCAGTCTGGTTCTACTGCCTGATACATTCCCCTCAGCAGTCTGGTTCTACTGCCTGATACATTCCCCTCAGCAGTCTGGTTCTACTGCCTGATACATTCCCCTCAGCAGTCTGGTTCTACTGCCTGATACATTCCCCTCAGCAGTCTGGTTCTACTGCCTGATACAGTCCCCTCAGCAGTCTGGTTCTACTGCCTGATACATTCCCCTCAGCAGTCTGGTTCTACTGCCTGATACATTCCCCTCAGCAGTCTGGTTCTACTGCCTGATACATTCCCCTCAGCAGTCTGGTTCTACTGCCTGATACAGTCCCCTCAGCAGTCTGGTTCTACTGCCTGATACATTCCCCTCAGCAGTCTGGTTCTACTGCCTGATACATTCCCCTCAGCAGTCTGGTTCTACTGCCTGATACATTCCCCTCAGCAGTCTGGTTCTACTGCCTGATACATTCCCCTCAGCAGTCTGGTTCTACTGCCTGATACATTCCCCTCAGCAGTCTGGTTCTACTGCCTGATACATTCCCCCTCAGCAGTCTGGTTCTACTGCCTGATACATTCCCCTCAGCAGTCTGGTTCTACTGCCTGATACATTCCCCCCTCAGCAGTCTGGTTTTACTGCCTGATACATTCCCCTCAGCAGTCTGGTTCTACTGCCTGATACATTCCCCTCAGCAGTCTGGTTCTACTGCCTGATACATTCCCCCTCAGCAGTCTGGTTCTACTGCCTGATACATTCCCCTCAGCAGTCTGGTTCTACTGCCTGATACATTCCCCCTCAGCAGTCTGGTTCTACTGCCTGATACATTCCCCTCAGCAGTCTGGTTCTACTGCCTGATACATTCCCCTCAGCAGTCTGGTTCTACTGCCTGATACATTCCCCCTCAGCAGTCTGGTTCTACTGCCTGATACATTCCCCCTCAGCAGTCTGGTTCTACTGCCTGATACATTCCCCTCAGCAGTCTGGTTCTACTGCCTGATACATTCCCCTCAGCAGTCTGGTTCTACTGCCTGATACATTCCCCTCAGCAGTCTGGTTCTACTGCCTGATACATTCCCCTCAGCAGTCTGGTTCTACTGCCTGATACATCCCCCTCAGCAGTCTGGTTCTACTGCCTGATACATTCCCCTCAGCAGTCTGGTTCTACTGCCTGATACATTCCCCCTCAGCAGTCTGGTTCTACTGCCTGATACATTCCCCCTCAGCAGTCTGGTTCTACTGCCTGATACATTCCCCTCAGCAGTCTGGTTCTACTCCCTGATACATTCCCCCTCAGCAGTCTGGTTCTACTGCCTGATACATTCCCCTCAGCACTCTGGTTCTACTGCCTGATACATTCCCCCTCAGCAGTCTGGTTCTACTGCCTGATACATTCCCCTCAGCAGTCTGGTTCTACTGCATTATACATTCCCCTCAGCAGTCTGGTTCTACTGCCTGATACATTCCCCCTCAGCAGTCTGGTTCTACTGCCTGATACATTCCCCTCAGCAGTCTGGTTCTACTGCCTGATACATTCCCCTCAGCAGTCTGGTTCTACTGCCTGATACATTCCCCTCAGCAGTCTGGTTCTACTGCCTGATACATCCCCCTCAGGAGTCTGGTTCTACTGCCTGATACATTCCCCTCAGCAGTCTGGTTCTACTGCCTGATACATTCCCCTCAGCAGTCTGGTTCTACTGCCTGATACATTCCCCTCAGCAGTCTGGTTCTACTGCCTGATACATTCCCCCTCAGCAGTCTGGTTCTACTGCCTGATACATTCCCCTCAGCAGTCTGGTTCTACTGCCTGATACATTCCCCCTCAGCAGTCTGGTTCTACTGCCTGATACATTCCCCTCAGCAGTCTGGTTCTACTGCCTGATACATTCCCCCCTCAGCAGTCTGGTTCTACTGCCTGATACATTCCCCTCAGCAGTCTGGTTCTACTGCCTGATACATTCCCCTCAGCAGTCTGGTTCTACTGCCTGATACATTCCCCTCAGCAGTCTGGTTCTACTGCCTGATACATTCCCCTCAGCAGTCTGGTTCTACTGCCTGATACGTTCCCCTCAGCAGTCTGGTTCTACTGCCTGATACATTCCCCCTCAGCAGTCTGGTTCTACTGCCTGATACATTCCCCTCAGCAGTCTGGTTCTACTGCCTGATACATTCCCCCTCAGCAGTCTGGTTCTACTGCCTGCTACATTCCCCCTCAGCAGTCTGGTTCTACTGCCTGATACATTCCCCTCAGCATTCTGGTTCTACTGCCTGATACATTCCCCTCAGCAGTCTGGTTCTACTGCCTGATACATTCCCCTCAGCAGTCTGGTTCTACTGCCTGATACATTCCCCTCAGCAGTCTGGTTCTACTGCCTGATACATTCCCCTCAGCAGTCTGGTTCTACTGCCTGATACATTCCCCTCAGCAGTCTGGTTCTACTGCCTGATACGTTCCCCTCAGCAGTCTGGTTCTACTGCCTGATACGTTCCCCTCAGCAGTCTGGTTCTACTGCCTGATACATTCCCCTCAGCAGTCTGGTTCTACTGCCTGATACATTCCCCTCAGCAGTCTGGTTCTACTGCCTGATACATTCTCCTCTGCAGTCTGGTTCTACTGCCTGATACATTCCCCCTCAGCAGTCTGGTTCTACTGCCTGATACATTCCCCCTCAGCAGTCTGGTTCTACTGCCTGATACATTCCCCTCAGCAGTCTGGTTCTACTGCCTGATACATTCCCCTCAGCAGTCTGGTTCTACTGCCTGATACATTCCCCTCAGCAGTCTGGTTCTACTGCCTGATACATTCCCCCTCAGCAGTCTGGTTCTACTGCCTGATACATTCCCCTCAGCAGTCTGGTTCTACTGCCTGATACATCCCCCTCAGCAGTCTGGTTCTACTGCCTGATACATTCCCCTCAGCAGTCTGGTTCTACTGCCTGATACATTCCCCTCAGCAGTCTGGTTCTACTGCCTGATACATTCCCCTCAGCAGTCTGGTTCTACTGCCTGATACGTTCCCCTCAGCAGTCTGGTTCTACTGCCTGACACGTTCCCCTCAGCAGTCTGGTTCTACTGCCTGATACATTCCCCTCGGCAGTCTGGTTCTACTGCCTGATACATTCCCCCCTCGGCAGTCTGGTTCTACTGCCTGATACATTCCCCCTCAGCAGTCTGGTTCTACTGCCTGATACATTCCCCTCAGCAGTCTGGTTCTACTGCCTGATACATTCCCCTCAGCAGTCTGGTTCTACTGCCTGATACATTCCCCTCAGCAGTCTGGTTCTACTGCCTGATACATTCTCCTCAGCAGTCTGGTTCTACTGCCTGATACATTCCCCCTCAGCAGTCTGGTTCTACTGCCTGATACATTCCCCTCAGCAGTCTGGTTCTACTGCCTGATACATTCCCCTCAGCAGTCTGGTTCTACTGCCTGATACATTCCCCTCAGCAGTCTGGTTCTACTGCCTGATACATTCCCCTCAGCAGTCTGGTTCTACTGCCTGATACATCCCCCTCAGCAGTCTGGTTCTACTGCCTGATACATTCCCCTCAGCAGTCTGGCTCTACTGCCTGATACATCCCCCTCAGCAGTCTGGTTCTACTGCCTGATACATTCCCCTCAGCAGTCTGGTTCTACTGCCTGATACATCCCCCTCAGCAGTCTGGTTCTACTGCCTGATACATTCCCCTCAGCAGTCTGGTTCTACTGCCTGATACATTCCCCCTCAGCAGTCTGGTTCTACTGCCTGATACATTCCCCTCAGCAGTCTGGTTCTACTGCCTGATACATTCCCCTCAGCAGTCTGGTTCTACTGCCTGATACATTCCCCTCAGCAGTCTGGTTCTACTGCCTGATACGTTCCCCCCTCAGCAGTCTGGTTCTACTGCCTGATACGTTCCCCCCTCAGCAGTCTGGTTCTACTGCCTGATACATTCCGCCCTCAGCAGTCTGGTTCTACTGCCTGATACATTCCCCTCAGCAGTCTGGTTCTACTGCCTGATACATTCTCCTCAGCAGTCTGGTTCTACTGCCTAATACATTCCCCTCAGCAGTCTGGTTCTACTGCCTGATACATTCCCCTCAGCAGTCTGGTTCTACTGCCTGATACATTCCCCCTCAGCAGTCTGGTTCTACTGCCTGATACATTCCCCTCAGCAGTCTGGTTCTACTGCCTGATACATTCCCCCTCAGCAGTCTGGTTCTACTGCCTGATACATTCCCCTCAGCAGTCTGGTTCTACTGCCTGATACATTCCCCTCAGCAGTCTGGTTCTACTGCCTGATACATTCCCCCTCAGCAGTCTGGTTCTACTGACTGATACATTCCCCTCAGCAGTCTGGTTCTACTGCCTGATACATTCCCCTCAGCAGTCTGGTTCTACTGCCTGATACATTCCCCTCAGCAGTCTGGTTCTACTGCCTGATACATTCCCCTCAGCAGTCTGGTTCTACTGCCTGATACATTCCCCCTCAGCAGTCTGGTTCTACTGCCTGATACATTCCCCTCAGCAGTCTGGTTCTACTGCCTGATACATTCCCCCTCAGCAGTCTGGTTCTACTGCCTGATACATTCCCCTCAGCAGTCTGGTTCTACTGCCTGATACATTCCCCTCAGCAGTCTGGTTCTACTCCCTGATACATTCCCCCTCAGCAGCCTGGTTCTACTGCCTGATACATTCCCCTCAGCAGTCTGGTTCTACTGCCTGATACATTCCCCCTCAGCAGTCTGGTTCTACTGCCTGATACATTCCCCTCAGCAGTCTGGTTCTACTGCATTATACATTCCCCTCAGCAGTCTGGTTCTACTGCCTGATACATTCCCCCTCAGCAGTCTGGTTCTACTGCCTGATACATTCCCCTCAGCAGTCTGGTTCTACTGCCTGATACATTCCCCTCAGCAGTCTGGTTCTACTGCCTGATACATTCCCCTCAGCAGTCTGGTTCTACTGCCTGATACATCCCCCTCAGCAGTCTGGTTCTACTGCCTGATACATTCCCCTCAGCAGTCTGGTTCTACTGCCTGATACATTCCCCTCAGCAGTCTGGTTCTACTGCCTGATACATTCCCCTCAGCAGTCTGGTTCTACTGCCTGATACATTCCCCCTCAGCAGTCTGGTTCTACTGCCTGATACATTCCCCTCAGCAGTCTGGTTCTACTGCCTGATACATTCCCCCTCAGCAGTCTGGTTCTACTGCCTGATACATTCCCCTCAGCAGTCTGGTTCTACTGCCTGATACATTCCCCCCTCAGCAGTCTGGTTCTACTGCCTGATACATTCCCCTCAGCAGTCTGGTTCTACTGCCTGATACATTCCCCTCAGCAGTCTGGTTCTACTGCCTGATACATTCCCCTCAGCAGTCTGGTTCTACTGCCTGATACATTCCCCTCAGCAGTCTGGTTCTACTGCCTGATACGTTCCCCTCAGCAGTCTGGTTCTACTGTCTGATACATCCCCCTCAGCAGTCTGGTTCTACTGCCTGATACATTCCCCTCAGCAGTCTGGTTCTACTGCCTGATACGTTCCCCTCAGCAGTCTGGTTCTACTGTCTGATACGTTCCCCTCAGCAGTCTGGTTCTACTACCTGATACATTCCCCTCAGCAGTCTGGTTCTACTGCCTGATACATTCCCACTCAGCAGTCTGGTTCTACTGCCTGATACATTCCCCTCAGCAGTCTGGTTCTACTGCCTGATACATCCCCCCTCAGCAGTCTGGTTCTACTGCCTGATACATTCCCCCTCAGCAGTCTGGTTCTACTGCCTGATACATTCTCCTCAGCAGTCTGGTTCTACTGCCTGATACATTCCCCCTCAGCAGTCTGGTTCTACTGCCTGATACATTCCCCTCAGCAGTCTGGTTCTACTGCCTGATACATTCCCCTCAGCAGTCTGGTTCTACTGCCTGATACATTCCCCTCAGCAGTCTGGTTCTACTGCCTGATACATTCCCCTCAGCAGTCTGGTTCTACTGCCTGATACATTCCCCCTCAGCAGTCTGGTTCTACTGCCTGATACATTCCCCTCAGCAGTCTGGTTCTACTGCCTGATACATTCCCCCTCAGCAGTCTGGTTCTACTGCCTGATACATTCCCCTCAGCAGTCTGGTTCTACTGCCTGATACATTCCCCTCAGCAGTCTGGTTCTACTGCCTGATACATTCCCCCTCAGCAGTCTGGTTCTACTGCCTGATACATTCCCCTCAGCAGTCTGGTTCTACTGCCTGATACATTCCCCTCAGCAGTCTGGTTCTACTGCTTGATACATTCCCCTCAGCAGTCTGGTTCTACTGCCTGATACGTTCCCCTTTGTCCTTTGTTAAAACACATCAATAATCTTACAGACAACAGTGCATATTTTCTGATGTATATTTCCAGTCAGGCAGTGTGACGGCTCAGTATAATATAGATGGTGAAGAATCCATCTCTGCTTGAACCATTGAAGCTGTCAACTCAGGGTCTGTGGCTGAAATAGCACCCTATTCCCTATATGGTGCACTACTACAGACCAGAGGCCTATTCCCTATGTAGTGCACTACTATAGACCAGAGCCCTATTCCCTATGTAGTGCACTACTATAGACCAGAGCCCTATTCCCTATGTAGTGCACTACTACAGACCAGAGCCCTATTCCCTATATAGTGCACTACTATAGACCAGAGCCCTATTCCCTATATAGTGCACTACTATAAACCAGAGCCCTATTCCCTATGTAGTGCACTACTACAGACCAGAGCCCTGTGCACTACTACAGACCAGAGCCCTATTCCCTATGTAGTGCACTACTACAGACCAGAGCCCTGTGCACTACTACAGACCAGAGCCCTATTCCCTATGTAGTGCACTACTACAGACCAGAGCCCTATTCCCTATATGGTGCACTACCATAGACCAGAGCCCTGTTCCCTATATGGTGCACTACCATAGACCAGAGCCCTATTCCCTATATGGTGCACTACTACAGACCAGAGCCCTATTCCCTATATGGTGCACTACCATAGACCAGAGCCCTATTCCCTATATAGTGCACTACTATAGACCAGAGCCCTATTCCCTATATGGTGCACTACCATAGACCAGAGCCCTGTTCCCTATATGGTGCACTACTGCTGACCAGAGGCCCGTGGGTTCGGGTTACCGTCAACGATATGGTGCCGTTTGGGACAGAGAAATCAGGAGTATAAATTAATGTGTAACGGTCTGAGTCAGGGGCCTAATATACTGTAACGGTCGGAGTCAGGGGCCTAATGTACTGTAACGGTCTGAGTCAGGGGCCTAATGTACTGTAACGATCTGAGTCAGGGGCCTAATGTACTGTAACGATCTGAGTCAGGGGCCTAATGTACTGTAACGGTCTGAGTCAGGGGCCTAATGTACTGTAACGGTCTGAGTCAGGGGCCTAATGTACTGTAACGATCTGAGTCAGGGGCCTAATGTACTGTAACGGTCTGAGTCAGGGCCCTAATGTACTGTAACGGTCTGAGTCAGGGGCCTAATGTACTGTAACGGTCTGAGTCAGGGGCCTAATGTACTGTAACGGTCTGAGTCAGGGGCCTAATGTACTGTAACGGTCTGAGTCAGGGGCCTAATGTACTGTAACGGTCTGAGTCAGGGGCCTAATGTACTGTAACGGTCTGAGTCAGGGGCCTAATGTACTGTAACGGTCTGAGTCAGGGGCCTGATGTACTGTAACGGTCTGAGTCAGGGGCCTAGTGTACTGTAGTTGTTTAGAGTATAAATTAATGTGTAACGGTCTGAGTCAGGGGCCTAATGTACTGTAGTTGTTTAGAGTATAAATTAATGTGTAACGGTCTGAGTCAGGGGCCTAATGTACTGTAACGGTCTGAGTCAGGGGCCTAATGTACTGTAACGGTCTGAGTCAGGGCCTAATGTACTGTAACGGTCTGAGTCAGGGCCTAATGTACTGTAACGGTCTGAGTCAGGGGCCTAATGTACTGTAACGGTCTGAGTCAGGGCCCTAATGTACTGTAACGGTCTGAGTCAGGGGCCTAATGTACTGTAACGGTCTGAGTCAGGGGCCTAATGTACTGTAACGGTCTGAGTCAGGGGCCTAATGTACTGTAACGGTCTGAGTCAGGGCCTAATGTACTGTAACGGTCTGAGTCAGGGCCTAATGTACTGTAACGGTCTGAGTCAGGGGCCTAATGTACTGTAACGGTCTGAGTCAGGGCCCTAATGTACTGTAACGGTCTGAGTCAGGGGCCTAATGTACTGTAACGGTCTGAGTCAGGGGCCTAATGTACTGTAACGGTCTGAGTCAGGGGCCTAATGTACTGTAACGGTCTGAGTCAGGGGCCTAATGTACTGTAACGGTCTGAGTCAGGGGCCTAATGTACTGTAACGGTCTGAGTCAGGGGCCTAATGTACTGTAACGGTCTGAGTCAGGGGCCTGATGTACTGTAACGGTCTGAGTCAGGGGCCTAGTGTACTGTAACGGTCTGAGTCAGGGGCCTAATGTACTGTAACGGTCTGAGTCAGGGGCCTAATGTACTGTAACGGTCTGAGTCAGGGGCCTAATGTACTGTAACGGTCTGAGTCAGGGGCCTAATGTACTGTAACGGTCTGAGTCAGGGGCCTAATGTACTGTAACGGTCTGAGTCAGGGGCCTAATGTACTGTAACGGTCTGAGTCAGGGCCCTAATGTACTGTAACGGTCTGAGTCAGGGGCCTAATGTACTGTAACGGTCTGAGTCAGGGGCCTAATGTACTGTAACGGTCTGAGTCAGGGGCCTAATGTACTGTAACGGTCTGAGTCAGGGGCCTAATGTACTGTAGTTGTTTAGAGTATAAATTAATGTGTAACGGTCTGAGTCAGGGGCCTAATGTACTGTAGTTGTTTAGAGTATAAATTCATGTGTAACGGTCTGAGTCAGGGGCCTAATGTACTGTAACGGTCTGAGTCAGGGGCCTAATGTACTGTAACGGTCTGAGTCAGGGCCTAATGTACTGTAACGGTCTGAGTCAGGGCCTAATGTACTGTAACGGTCTGAGTCAGGGGCCTAATGTACTGTAACGGTCTGAGTCAGGGCCCTAATGTACTGTAACGGTCTGAGTCCGGGGCCTAATGTACTGTAACGGTCTGAGTCAGGGGCCTAATGTACTGTAACGGTCTGAGTCAGGGGCCTAATGTACTGTAACGGTCTGAGTCAGGGCCTAATGTACTGTAACGGTCTGAGTCAGGGCCTAATGTACTGTAACGGTCTGAGTCAGGGGCCTAATGTACTGTAACGGTCTGAGTCAGGGGCCTAATGTACTGTAACGGTCTGAGTCAGGGGCCTAATGTACTGTAACGGTCTGAGTCAGGGGCCTAATGTACTGTAACGGTCTGAGTCAGGGGCCTAATGTACTGTAACGGTCTGAGTCAGGGGCCTAATGTACTGTAACGGTCTGAGTCAGGGGCCTAATGTACTGTAACGGTCTGAGTCAGGGGCCTGATGTACTGTAACGGTCTGAGTCAGGGGCCTGATGTACTGTAACGGTCTGAGTCAGGGGCCTAGTGTACTGTAACGGTCTGAGTCAGGGGCCTAATGTACTGTAACGGTCTGAGTCAGGGGCCTAATGTACTGTAACGTCTGAGTCAGGGGCCTAATGTACTGTAACGGTCTGAGTCAGGGGCCTAATGTACTGTAACGGTCTGAGTCAGGGGCCTAATGTACTGTAACGGTCTGAGTCAGGGCCCTAATGTACTGTAACGGTCTGAGTCAGGGGCCTAATGTACTGTAACGGTCTGAGTCAGGGGCCTAATGTACTGTAACGGTCTGAGTCAGGGGCCATAATGTACTGTAACGGTCTGAGTCAGGGGCCTAATGTATTGTAACGGTCTGAGTCAGGGGCCTAATGTACTGTAGTTGTTTAACGTTCTTATTGTTCTCATGTTGAGTTCCACAGCAGCACGGAACAGAACAGGACATGGCTAACACGCCAACAACACGCTAAGATCATGCTAACATCTATGTACCGTGGAGAGAGTGACTGAGGAACACGTCCTTTTAATTTTTTTAATTTTACCTTTATTTATACAGATTTTTTCTCATTGAGATAATATCTCTTTTCCAAGAGAGACCTGGTCCAATAGCAGCAGGGGGAACAACGTTTCAGACAAAACAACTTACACAACATTAAACAAAACTATAAACACACATACAGTACAACAATTACATATTACGTTAAAAACACAAACATCTTGACTAAAAACAGCTGGCCTAAAAACAATGACACTCTTCTATGATATATACGATATCGATCAAGTGTTTGAACTCCACCGACGAAACTAGATCATCACATTTTAAAATGTTCAGGAGAGAATTCCAGGACCACGGAGCTGAGAAACTAAAACTATTTCTACCACGACCTGATCTAATGTTTGGTTCTGTTAGAATCACATCCTGTCGAAGGAAAGAGTGACAGAGAGAGGTTCTAGAGGTTCTAGAAGTCTGTTGTTTGGTCGACGTGTTCTATTCCCTCTAGAAACGAACTCCAACAATCCGAGCTGTCGCCTCGGTAACTCACTGAGTGGATACAGTGATGTCTTCCTTTCCAGTCTATTCCTAGGCGGTGGTGTGCTGTGTAGAGGTGGAGGAAATCCTCTTAATTATAATGATGGTTTAGAGAGGGCGTGAATGTTGTATTACGAATGTCAGCATGTCATGACAGCTAGCTTTACTGACCAATGGACTATTCACCAGTGTCATAACAGTCAGATAACAGTCAGATAACAGCCAGACAACAGTCAGATACCAGTCAGATAACAGACAGATAACAGACAGATAACAGACACATAACAGACAGATAACAGAAAGATAACATTACAGCCAGATAACAGACAGATAACAGTCTGATAACAGACAGATAACAGACAGATAACAGACAGATAACAGTCAGATAACAGACACATAACAGACAGATAACAGACAGATAACAGTCAGATAACAGACAGATAACAGACAGATAACAGTCGGATAACATTACAGACAGATAACAGACAGATAACATTACAGACAGATAACAGTCAGATAACAGACAGATACCAGACAGATAACAGTCAGATAACAGACAGATAACAGTCAGATAACAGACAGATAACAGTCAGATAACAGACAGATAACAGACAGATAACAGTCAGATAACAGACACATAACAGACAGATAACAGACAGATAACAGTCAGATAACAGACAGATAACAGACACATAACAGTCAGATAACAGACACATAACAGACAGATAACAGACAGATAACAGACACATAACAGACAGATAACAGCCAGATAACAGCCAGATAACAGAGAGATAACAGACAGATAACAGTCAGATGACAGAAAGATAACAGTCAGATATCAGTCAGATAACAGTCAGATTACAGTCAGATAACAGACAGATAACAGACAGATAACAGACAGATAACAGACACATAACAGTCAGATAACAGACAGATAACAGATACATTACAGTCAGATAACAGACAGATAACAGACACATAACAGTCAAATAACAGACAGATAACAGTCAGATAACAGATACATTACAGTCAGATAACAGACAGAAAAAAGTCAGATAACAGTCAGATAACAGACATATAACAGACAGGTAACAGTCAGATATCATTACAGACAGATAACAGTCAGATAAAAGACAGATAACAGACAGATAACAGACAGATACCATTACAGTCAGATAACAGACAGATAACAGTCAGATAACAGACAGATAACAGACAGATAACAGACAGATAACAGACAGATAACAGACAGATAACAGACAGATACATTACAGTCAGATAACAGACAGATAACAGACAGATAACAGACAGATACCATTACAGTCAGATAACAGACAGATAACAGTCAGATAACAGACAGATAACAGACAGATACATTACAGTCAGATAACAGACAGATAACAGTCAGATAACAGACAGATAACAGACAGATAACAGACAGATAACAGTCAGATAACAGACAGATAACAGACAGATAACAGTCAGATAACAGTCAGATAACAGTCAGATAACAGACAGATAACAGTCAGATAACAGACAGATAACAGACAGATAACAGTCAGATAACAGTCAGATAACAGACAGATACCAGTTAGATAACAGTCAGATAACAGACAGATACCAGTTAGATAACAGTCAGATAACAGTCAGATAACAGACAGATAACAGACAGATAACAGTCAGATAACAGTCAGATAACAGACAGATACATTACAGTCAGATAACAGACAGATAACAGTCAGATAACAGACAGATAACAGTCAGATAACAGACAGATAACAGACAGATAACAGTCAGATAACAGTCAGATAACAGTCAGATAACAGTCAGATAACAGTCAGATGACAGTCAGATAACAGTCAGATAACAGACAGATAACAGTCAGATAACAGACAGATAACAGACAGATAACAGACAGATAACAGTCAGATAACAGTCAGATAACAGTCAGATAACAGACAGATAACAGACAGATAACAGTCAGATAACAGACAGATAACAGACAGATAACAGACAGATAACAGTCAGATAACAGACAGATAACAGACAGATATCATTACAGACAGATAACAGTCAGATAACAGACAGATACCAGTTAGATAACAGTCAGATAACAGACAGATACCAGTTAGATAACGGTCAGATAACAGTCAGATAACAGTCAGATAACAGACAGATAACAGACAGATAACAGTCAGATAACAGTCAGATAACAGACAGATACATTACAGTCAGATAACAGACAGATAACAGTCAGATAACAGTCAGATAACAGTCAGATAACAGTCAGATAACAGACAGATAACAGACAGATAACAGACAGATAACAGACAGATAACAGTCAGATAACAGACAGATAACAGACAGATAACAGACAGATAACAGAGAGATAACAGTCAGATAACATTACAGACAGATAACAGACAGATAACAGACAGATAACAGACAGATAACAGACAGATAACAGACAGATAACAGACAGATAACAGTCAGATAACAGACAGATAACAGACAGATAACAGTCAGATAACAGTCAGATAACAGACAGATAACAGACAGATAACAGTCAGATAACAGTCAGATATCATTACAGTCAGATAACAGTTAGATAACAGTCAGATAACAGACAGATAACAGTCAGATAACAGTCAGATAACAGACAGATAACAGTCAGATAACAGACAGATAACAGACAGATAACAGTCAGATATCATTACAGTCAGATAACAGTCAGATAACAGACAGATAACAGTCAGATAACAGACAGATAACAGACAGATAACAGACAGATAACAGTCAGATAACAGACAGATAACAGACAGGTAACAGTCAGATAACAGACAGATAACAGACAGATAATAGACAGATAACAGTCAGATAACAGACAGGTAACAGTCAGATAACAGACAGATAACAGACACATAACAGACAGATAACAGACAGGTAACAGACAGATAACAGTCAGATAACAGTCAGATATCATTACAGATAACAGACAGATAACAGTCAGATAACAGACAGATAACAGACAGGTAACAGACAGATAACAGTCAGATATCATTACAGGTAACAGACAGATAACAGTCAGATAACAGTCAGATATCATTACAGATAACAGACAGATAACAGTCAGATAACAGACAGATAACAGACAGGTAACAGTCAGATAACAGACAGATAACAGACAGATAACATTACAGTCAGATAACAGACAGATAACAGTCAGATAACAGTCAGATAACAGACAGATAACAGACAGATAACAGACAGATAACAGTCAGATAACAGACAGATAACAGACAGGTAACAGTCAGATAACAGACAGATAACAGACAGATAACAGACAGATAACAGTCAGATAACAGTCAGATAACAGACAGATAACAGTCAGATAACAGACACATAACAGACACATAACAGACAGATAACAGACAGATAACAGTCAGATAACATTACAATCAGATAAAAGACAGATAACAGACAGATAACAGTCAGATAACAGTCAGATAACAGTCAGATAACAGACAGATAACAGTCAGATAACAGTCAGATATCATTACAGTCAGATAACAGTCAGATAACAGACAGATAACAGTCAGATAACAGTCAGATATCATTACAGACAGATAACAGACAGATAACAGACAGATATCATTACAGTCAGATAACAGTCAGATAACAGTCAGATAACAGTCAGATAACAGACAGGTAACAGACAGATAACAGACAGATAACAGTCAGATAACAGACAGATAACAGACAGATAACAGTCAGATAACAGACAGATAACAGACAGATAACAGACAGATAACAGTCAGATAACAGACAGATAACAGACAGCTAACAGACAGATAACAGACAGATAACAGACAGATAACAGACAGATAACAGACAGATAACAGACAGATAACAGACAGATAACAGACAGATAACGGTCAGATAACAGACAGATAACAGACAGATAACAGTCAGATAACAGTCAGATAACAGACAGATAACAGACAGATAACAGTCAGATAACAGTCAGATATCATTACAGTCAGATAACAGTCAGATAACAGTCAGATAACAGTCAGATAACAGTCAGATAACAGACACATAACAGACAGATAACAGTCAGATAACAGTCAGATAACAGACAGATAACAGTCAGATAACAGTCAGATAACAGTCAGATAACAGTCAGATAACAGACACATAACAGACAGATAACAGTCAGATAACAGACAGATAACAGACAGCTAACAGACAGATAACAGACAGATAACAGACAGATAACAGACAGATAACAGACAGATAACAGACAGATAACAGACAGATAACAGACAGATAACAGTCAGATAACAGACAGATAACAGACAGATAACAGTCAGATAACAGTCAGATAACAGACAGATAACAGACAGATAACAGTCAGATAACAGTCAGATATCATTACAGTCAGATAACAGTTAGATAACAGTCAGATAACAGACAGATAACAGTCAGATATCATTACAGTCAGATAACAGTCAGATAACAGTCAGATAACAGTCAGATAACAGACAGGTAACAGACAGATAACAGACAGATAACAGTCAGATAACAGACAGATAACAGACAGATAACAGTCAGATAACAGACAGATAACAGACAGATAACAGACAGATAACAGTCAGATAACAGACAGATAACAGACAACAGACAGATAACAGACAGATAACAGACAGATAACAGACAGATAACAGACAGATAACAGACAGATAACAGACAGATAACAGACAGATAACAGACAGATAACAGACAGATAACAGTCAGATAACAGTCAGATAACAGACAGATAACAGACAGATAACAGTCAGATAACAGTCAGATATCATTACAGTCAGATAACAGTCAGATAACAGTCAGATAACAGTCAGATAACAGTCAGATAACAGACACATAACAGACAGATAACAGTCAGATAACAGTCAGATAACAGACAGATAACAGTCAGATAACAGTCAGATAACAGTCAGATAACAGTCAGATAACAGACACATAACAGACAGATAACAGTCAGATAACAGTCAGATAACAGACAGATAACAGTCAGATAACAGACAGATAACAGACAGCTAACAGACAGCTAACAGACAGATAACAGACAGATAACAGACAGATAACAGACAGATAACAGACAGATAACAGACAGATAACAGACAGATAACAGACAGATAACAGTCAGATAACAGACAGATAACAGACAGATAACAGTCAGATAACAGTCAGATAACAGACAGATAACAGACAGATAACAGTCAGATAACAGTCAGATATCATTACAGTCAGATAACAGTTAGATAACAGTCAGATAACAGACAGATAACAGTCAGATAACAGACAGATAACAGACAGATAACAGACAGATAACAGTCAGATAACAGACAGATAACAGACAGGTAACAGTCAGATAACAGACAGATAACAGACAGATAACAGACAGATAACAGTCAGATAACAGACAGGTAACAGTCAGATAACAGACAGATAACAGACACATAACAGACAGATAACAGACAGGTAACAGACAGATAACAGTCAGATAACAGTCAGATATCATTACAGATAACAGACAGATAACAGTCAGATAACAGACAGATAACAGACAGGTAACAGTCAGATAACAGACAGATAACAGACAGATAACATTACAGTCAGATAACAGACAGATAACAGTCAGATAACAGTCAGATAACAGACAGATAACAGACAGATAACAGACAGATAACAGTCAGATAACAGACAGATAACAGACAGGTAACAGTCAGATAACAGACAGATAACAGACAGATAACAGACAGATAACAGTCAGATAACAGTCAGATAACAGACAGATAACAGTCAGATTACAGACAGGTAACAGTCAGATAACAGACAGATAACAGACACATAACAGACAGATAACAGACAGGTAACAGTCAGATAACAGTCAGATAACAGTCAGATAACAGTCAGATAACAGTCAGATAACAGTCAGATAACAGACAGATAACAGTCAGATAACAGTCAGATAACAGTCAGATAACAGACAGATAACAGACAGATAACAGACAGATAACAGACAGATAACAGTCAGATAACAGTCAGATAACAGAAAGATAACAGACAGATAACAGACAGATAACAGACAGATAACAGACAGATAACAGTCAGATAACAGAGAGATAACAGTCAGATAACAGACAGATAACAGTCAGATAACAGTCAGATATCATTACAGACAGATAACAGACAGATAACAGACAGATATCATTACAGTCAGATAACAGTCAGATAACAGTCAGATAACAGTCAGATAACAGACAGGTAACAGTCAGATAACAGTCAGATAACAGTCAGATAACAGTCAGATAACAGTCAGATAACAGACAGATAACAGTCAGATAACAGTCAGATATCATTACAGACAGATAACAGACAGATAACAGACAGATATCATTACAGTCAGATAACAGTCAGATAACAGTCAGATAACAGTCAGATAACAGTCAGATAACAGTCAGATAACAGTCAGATAACAGACAGATAACAGTCAGATAACAGTCAGATAACATTACAATCAGATAACAGACAGATAACAGACAGATAACAGTCAGATAACAGTCAGATAACAGTCAGATAACAGTCAGATAACAGACAGGTAACAGTCAGATAACAGTCAGATAACAGTCAGATAACAGACAGATAACAGTCAGATAACAGTCAGATAACAGTCAGATAACAGACAGATAACAGACAGATAACAGTCAGATAACAGTCAGATAACAGTCAGATAACAGACAGATAACAGTCAGATAACAGTCAGATAACAGTCAGATAACAGTCAGATAACAGACAGATAACAGTCAGATAACAGTCAGATATCATTACAGACAGATAACAGACAGATAACAGTCAGATAACAGACAGATATCATTACAGTCAGATAACAGTCAGATAACAGTCAGATAACAGTCAGATAACAGTCAGATAACAGTCAGATAACAGTCAGATAACAGACAGATAACAGTCAGATAACAGACAGATAACAGTCAGATAACAGTCAGATAACATTACAGTCAGATAACAGACAGATAACAGTCAGATAACAGTCAGATAACAGTCAGATAACAGTCAGATAACAGACAGATAACAGTCAGATAACAGTCAGATAACATTACAATCAGATAACAGTCAGATAACAGTCAGATAACAGTCAGATAACAGTCAGATAACAGTCAGATAACAGACAGATAACAGTCAGATAACAGACAGATAACAGTCAGATAACAGTCAGATAACATTACAATCAGATAACAGACAGATAACAGACAGATTACAGTCAGATAACAGTCAGATAACAGTCAGATAACAGTCAGATAACAGTCAGATAACAGTCAGATAACAGTCAGATAACAGACAGATAACAGTCAGATAACAGTCAGATAACAGTCAGATAACAGTCAGATAACAGACAGATAACAGTCAGATAACAGACAGATAACAGACAGATAACAGTCAGATAACAGTCAGATAACAGACAGATAACAGACAGATAACAGTCAGATAACAGTCAGATTACATTACAATCAGATAACAGACAGATAACAGACAGATAACAGTCAGATAACAGTCAGATAACAGTCAGATAACAGACAGATAACAGAGAGATAACAGTCAGATAACAGACAGATAACAGACAGATAACAGTCGGATAACATACAGATAACAGTCAGATAACAGTCAGATAACAGTCAGATAACAGACAGATAACAGACAGATAACAGTCAGATAACATTACAGTCAGATAACAGTCAGATAACAGACAGATAACAGTCAGATAACAGACAGATAACAGTCAGATATCAGTCAGATAACAGTCAGATAACAGTCAGATAACAGACAGATAACAGTCAGATAACAGTCAGATAACAGTCAGATAACAGACAGATAACAGTCAGATAACAGACAGATAACAGTCAGATAACAGACAGATAACAGTCAGATAACAGTCAGATAACAGTCAGATAACAGTCAGATAACAGTCAGATAACAGTCAGATAACAGTCAGATAACAGACAGATAACAGACAGATAACAGACAGATAACAGACAGATAACAGACAGATAACAGTCAGATAACAGTCAGATAACAGTCAGATAACAGACAGATAACAGTCAGATAACAGACAGATAACAGACAGATAACAGACAGATAACAGTCAGATAACAGTCAGATAACAGTCAGATAACAGACAGATAACAGACAGATACCAGTCAGATAACAGTCAGATATCATTACA
The DNA here is from genome assembly GCF_029448725.1 of Salvelinus fontinalis. Classification (NCBI taxonomy): domain Eukaryota; kingdom Metazoa; phylum Chordata; class Actinopteri; order Salmoniformes; family Salmonidae; genus Salvelinus; species Salvelinus fontinalis. The sequence continues at coordinate 3,449,895 of NC_074705.1, forward strand.
GACAGATAACAGTCAGATAACAGTCAGATAACAGACAGATAACAAACAGATAACAGACAGATAACAGTCAGATGTGTTGTGTATCAGCCAAATCTTATTGCCATTGTTGTAATTTAATTAGAATTTAATTAGCATTCAAAAAATATTATCCTTTTGTGAAGCACCCGAGGACAACCATCAGTATTTACAAGGACAACCATCAGTATTGACTAGGACAACCATCAGTATTGACTAGGACAACCATCAGTATTGACGAGGACAACCATCAGTATTGACTAGGACAACCATCAGTATTGACTAGGACAACCATCAGTATTGACTAGGACAACCATCAGTATTGACTAGGACAACCATCAGTATTGACTAGGACAACCATCAGTATTGACTAGGACAACCATCAGTATTTATTAGGACAACCATCAGTATTGACTAGGACAACCATCAGTATTGACTAGAACAACCATCAGTATTTATTAGGACAACCATCAGTATTGACTAGGACAACCATCAGTATTGACTAGGACAACCATCAGTATTTATTAGGACAACCATCAGTATTGACTAGGACAACCATCAGTATTGACGAGGACAACCATCAGTATTGACGAGGACAACCATCAGTATTGACGAGGACAACCATCAGTATTGACGAGGACAACCATCAGTATTTATTAGGACAACCATCAGTATTGACGAGGACAACCATCAGTATTGACGAGGACAACCATCAGTATTTATTAGGACAACCATCAGTATTGACCAGGACAACCATCAGTATTGACTAGGACAACCATCAGTATTGACTAAGACAACCATCAGTATTGACTAGAACAACCATCAGTATTGACTAGGACAACCATCAGTATTGACTAGGACAACCATCAGTATTGACTAGGACAACCATCAGTATTGACTAGGACAACCATCAGTATTGACTAGGACAACCATCAGTATTTACTAGGACAACCATCAGTATTGACTAGAACAACCATCAGTATTGACCAGGACAACCATCAGACAACCATCAGTATTGACGAGGACAACCATCAGTATTGACCAGGACAACCATCAGACAACCATCAGTATTTATTAGGACAACCATCAGTATTGACTAGGACAACCATCAGTATTTATTAGGACAACCATCAGACAACCATCAGTATTGACTAGGACAACCATCAGTATTGACGAGGACAACCATCAGTATTGACTAGGACAACCATCAGTATTTATTAGGACAACCATCAGTATTGACTAGGACAACCATCAGTATTGACTAGGACAACCATCAGTATTGACGAGGACAACCATCAGTATTGACTAGAACAACCATCAGTATTTACTAGGACAACCATCAGTATTGACTAGAACAACCATCAGTATTTACTAGGACAACCATCAGTATTGACTAGAACAACCATCAGTATTGACTAGGACAACCATCAGTATTGACTAGAACAACCATCAGTATTGACTAGGACAACCATCAGTATTTATTAGGACAACCATCAGACAACCATCAGTATTGACTAGGACAACCATCAGTATTGACGAGGACAACCATCAGTATTGACTAGGACAACCATCAGTATTTATTAGGACAACCATCAGTATTGACGAGGACAACCATCAGTATTGACTAGGACAACCATCAGTATTGACTAGGACAACCATCAGTATTGACTAGGACAACCATCAGTATTGACTAGGACAACCATCAGTATTGACTAGGACAACCATCAGTATTGACTAGGACAACCATCAGTATTGACTAAGACAACCATCAGTATTGACTAGGACAACCATCAGTATTGACTAGAACAACCATCAGTATTGACTAGGACAACCATCAGTATTGACTAGGACAACCATCAGTATTGACTAGGACAACCATCAGTATTGACTAGGACAACCATCAGTATTGACTAGAACAACCATCAGTATTGACTAGAACAACCATCAGTATTGACTAGGACAACCATCAGTATTGACTAGAACAACCATCAGTATTGACTAGGACAACCATCAGTATTTATTAGGACAACCATCAGTATTGACTAGGACAACCATCAGTATTTATTAGGACAACCATCAGTATTGACTAGGACAACCATCAGTATTGACTAGAACAACCATCAGTATTGACTAGAACAACCATCAGTATTGACTAGAACAACCATCAGTATTGACTAGGACAACCATCAGTATTGACTAGGACAACCATCAGTATTGACTAGGACAACCATCAGTATTGACTAGGACAACCATCAGTATTGACTAGAACAACCATCAGTATTGACTAGGACAACCATCAGTATTTATTATGACAACCATCAGTATTGACTAGGACAACCATCAGTATTGACTAGAACAACCATCAGTATTGACTAGGACAACCATCAGTATTGACTATGACAACCATCAGTATTGACTAGGACAACCATCAGTATTGACTAGAACAGCCATCAGTATTGACGAGGACAACCATCAGTATTGACTAGAACAACCATCAGTATTGACTAGGACAACCATCAGTATTGACTAGGACAACCATCAGTATTGACTAGGACAACCATCAGTATTGACTAGGACAACCATGAGTATTGACTAGGACAACCATCAGTATTGACTAGGACAACCATCAGTATTGACTAGGACAACCATCAGTATTGACTAGAACAGCCATCAGTATTGACGAGGACAACCATCAGTATTGACTAGGACAACCATCAGTATTGACTAGGACAACCATCAGTATTGACTAGGACAACCATCAGTATTGACTAGGACAACCATCAGTATTTATTAGGACAACCATCAGACAACCATCAGTATTGACTAGGACAACCATCAGTATTGACTAGAACAACCATCAGTATTGACTAGGACAACCATCAGTATTTACAAGGACAACCATCAGTATTGACTAGGACAACCATCAGTATTGACTAGGACAACCATCAGTATTGACTAGAACAACCATCAGTATTGACTAGGACAACCATCAGTATTGACTAGGACAACCATCAGTATTGACTAGGACAACCATCAGTATATATTAGGACAACCATCAGTATTGACTAGGACAACCATCAGTATTGACTAGGACAACCATCAGTATTGACTAGGACAACCATCAGTATTGACTAGAACAACCATCAGACAACCATCAGTATTGACTAGGACAACCATCAGTATTGATTAGGACAACCATCAGTATTTACTAGGACAACCATCAGTATTTACTAGGACAACCATCAGTATTGACTAGAACAACCATCAGACAACCATCAGTATTGACTAGGACAACCATCAGTATTGACTAGGACAACCATCAGTATTGACTAGGACAACCATCAGACAACCATCAGTATTGACTAGGACAACCATCAGACAACCATCAGTATTGACTAGGACAACCATCAGTATTGACTAGGACAACCATCAGTATTGATTAGGACAACCATCAGTATTTACTAAGACAACCATCAGTATTGACTAGGACAACCATCAGTATTGACTAGGACAACCATCAGTATTGACTAGGACAACCATCAGTATTTATTAGGACAACCATCAGTAATGACTAGGACAACCATCAGTATTGACTAGAACAACCATCAGTATTGACTAGGACAACCATCAGTATTGACTAGAACAACCATCAGTATTGACTAGGACAACCATCAGTATTGACTAGAACAACCATCAGTATTGACTAGGACAACCATCAGTATTTATTAGGACAACCATCAGACAACCATCAGTATTGACTAGGACAACCATCAGTATTGACTAGAACAACCATCAGTATTGACTAGGACAACCATCAGTATTGACTAGGACAACCATCAGTATTGACTAGAACAACCATCAGTATTGACTAGGACAACCATCAGTATTTATTAGGACAACCATCAGTATTGACTAGGACAACCATCAGTATTGACTAGGACAACCATCAGTATTTATTAGGACAACCATCAGACAACCATCAGTATTGACTAGGACAACCATCAGTATTGACTAGGACAACCATCAGTATTTACTAGGACAACCATCAGACAACCATCAGTATTGACTAGGACAACCATCAGTATTGACTAGAACAACCATCAGTATTGACTAGGACAACCATCAGTATTGACTAGGACAACCATCAGTATTGACTAGAACAACCATCAGTATTGACTAGGACAACCATCAGTATTTACTAGGACAACCATCAGTATTGACTAGGACAACCATCAGTATTGACTAGGACAACCATCAGTATTGACTAGAACAACCATCAGTATTGACTAGGACAACCATCAGTATTGACTAGGACAACCATCAGTATTGACTAGAACAACCATCAGTATTTATTAGGACAACCATCAGTATTGACTAGGACAACCATCAGTATTGACTAGAACAACCATCAGTATTGACTAGGACAACCATCAGTATTGACTAGGACAACCATCAGTATTGACTAGGACAACCATCAATATTGACGAGGACAACCATCAGTATTGACTAGGACAACCATCAGTATTGACTAGGACAACCATCAGTATTGACTAGAACAACCATCAGTATTGACTAGGACAACCATCAGTATTTATTAGGACAACCATCAGTATTGACTAGGACAACCATCAGTATTGACTAGGACAACCATCAGTATTGACTAGGACAACCATCAGTATTGACTAGGACAACCATCAGTATTGACTAGGACAACCATCAGTATTGACTAGGACAACCATCAGTATATATTAGGACAACCATCAGTATTGACTAGGACAACCATCAGTATTGACTAGGACAACCATCAGTATTGACTAGGACAACCATCAGTATTGACGAGGACAACCATCAGTATTGACGAGGACAACCATCAGTATTGACCAGGACAACCATCAGACAACCATCAGTATTTATTAGGACAACCATCAGACAACCATCAGTATTGACTAGGACAACCATCAGTATTGACGAGGACAACCATCAGTATTGACTAGGACAACCATCAGTATTTATTAGGACAACCATCAGTATTGACTAGGACAACCATCAGTATTGACTAGGACAACCATCAGTATTGACGAGGACAACCATCAGTATTGACTAGGACAACCATCAGTATTGACTAGAACAACCATCAGTATTGACTAGGACAACCATCAGTATTGACTAGGACAACCATCAGTATTGACTAGGACAACCATCAGTATTGACTAGGACAACCATCAGTATTTATTAGGACAACCATCAGTATTGACTAGGACAACCATCAGTATTGACTAGAACAACCATCAGTATTTATTAGGACAACCATCAGTATTGACTAGGACAACCATCAGTATTGACTAGGACAACCATCAGTATTTATTAGGACAACCATCAGTATTGACTAGGACAACCATCAGTATTGACGAGGACAACCATCAGTATTGACGAGGACAACCATCAGTATTGACGAGGACAACCATCAGTATTTATTAGGACAACCATCAGTATTGACGAGGACAACCATCAGTATTGACGAGGACAACCATCAGTATTTATTAGGACAACCATCAGTATTGACCAGGACAACCATCAGTATTGACTAGGACAACCATCAGTATTGACTAAGACAACCATCAGTATTGACTAGAACAACCATCAGTATTGACTAGGACAACCATCAGTATTGACTAGGACAACCATCAGTATTGACTAGGACAACCATCAGTATTGACTAGGACAACCATCAGTATTGACTAGGACAACCATCAGTATTTACTAGGACAACCATCAGTATTGACTAGAACAACCATCAGTATTGACCAGGACAACCATCAGACAACCATCAGTATTGACGAGGACAACCATCAGTATTGACCAGGACAACCATCAGACAACCATCAGTATTTATTAGGACAACCATCAGTATTGACTAGGACAACCATCAGTATTTATTAGGACAACCATCAGACAACCATCAGTATTGACTAGGACAACCATCAGTATTGACGAGGACAACCATCAGTATTGACTAGGACAACCATCAGTATTTATTAGGACAACCATCAGTATTGACTAGGACAACCATCAGTATTGACTAGGACAACCATCAGTATTGACGAGGACAACCATCAGTATTGACTAGAACAACCATCAGTATTTACTAGGACAACCATCAGTATTGACTAGAACAACCATCAGTATTGACTAGGACAACCATCAGTATTGACTAGAACAACCATCAGTATTGACTAGGACAACCATCAGTATTGACTAGAACAACCATCAGTATTGACTAGGACAACCATCAGTATTTATTAGGACAACCATCAGACAACCATCAGTATTGACTAGGACAACCATCAGTATTGACGAGGACAACCATCAGTATTGACTAGGACAACCATCAGTATTTATTAGGACAACCATCAGTATTGACGAGGACAACCATCAGTATTGACTAGGACAACCATCAGTATATATTAGGACAACCATCAGTATTGACTAGGACAACCATCAGTATTGACTAGGACAACCATCAGTATTGACTAGGACAACCATCAGTATTGACTAGGACAACCATCAGTATTGACTAGGACAACCATCAGTATTGACTAGGACAACCATCAGTATTGACTAGGACAACCATCAGTATTGACTAAGACAACCATCAGTATTGACTAGGACAACCATCAGTATTGACTAGAACAACCATCAGTATTGACTAGGACAACCATCAGTATTGACTAGGACAACCATCAGTATTGACTAGGACAACCATCAGTATTGACTAGGACAACCATCAGTATTGACTAGAACAACCATCAGTATTGACTAGAACAACCATCAGTATTGACTAGGACAACCATCAGTATTGACTAGAACAACCATCAGTATTGACTAGGACAACCATCAGTATTTATTAGGACAACCATCAGTATTGACTAGGACAACCATCAGTATTTATTAGGACAACCATCAGTATTGACTAGGACAACCATCAGTATTGACTAGAACAACCATCAGTATTGACTAGAACAACCATCAGTATTGACTAGAACAACCATCAGTATTGACTAGGACAACCATCAGTATTGACTAGAACAACCATCAGTATTGACTAGGACAACCATCAGTATTGACTAGGACAACCATCAGTATTGACTAGGACAACCATCAGTATTGACTAGGACACCCATCAGTATTGACTAGAACAACCATCAGTATTGACTAGGACAACCATCAGTATTTATTATGACAACCATCAGTATTGACTAGGACAACCATCAGTATTGACTAGAACAACCATCAGTATTGACTAGGACAACCATCAGTATTGACTAGGACAACCATCAGTATTGACTAGGACAACCATCAGTATTGACTAGAACAGCCATCAGTATTGACGAGGACAACCATCAGTATTGACTAGAACAACCATCAGTATTGACTAGGACAACCATCAGTATTGACTAGGACAACCATCAGTATTGACTAGGACAACCATCAGTATTGACTAGGACAACCATGAGTATTGACTAGGACAACCATCAGTATTGACTAGGACAACCATCAGTATTGACTAGGACAACCATCAGTATTGACTAGAACAGCCATCAGTATTGACGAGGACAACCATCAGTATTGACTAGGACAACCATCAGTATTGACTAGGACAACCATCAGTATTGACTAGGACAACCATCAGTATTGACTAGGACAACCATCAGTATTTATTAGGACAACCATCAGACAACCATCAGTATTGACTAGGACAACCATCAGTATTGACTAGAACAACCATCAGTATTGACTAGGACAACCATCAGTATTTACAAGGACAACCATCAGTATTGACTAGGACAACCATCAGTATTGACTAGGACAACCATCAGTATTGACTAGAACAACCATCAGTATTGACTAGGACAACCATCAGTATTGACTAGGACAACCATCAGTATTGACTAGGACAACCATCAGTATATATTAGGACAACCATCAGTATTGACTAGGACAACCATCAGTATTGACTAGGACAACCATCAGTATATATTAGGACAACCATCAGTATTGACTAGGACAACCATCAGTATTGACTAGGACAACCATCAGTATTGACTAGGACAACCATCAGTATTGACTAGAACAACCATCAGACAACCATCAGTATTGACTAGGACAACCATCAGTATTGATTAGGACAACCATCAGTATTTACTAGGACAACCATCAGTATTTACTAGGACAACCATCAGTATTGACTAGAACAACCATCAGACAACCATCAGTATTGACTAGGACAACCATCAGTATTGACTAGGACAACCATCAGTATTGACTAGGACAACCATCAGACAACCATCAGTATTGACTAGGACAACCATCAGACAACCATCAGTATTGACTAGGACAACCATCAGTATTGACTAGGACAACCATCAGTATTGATTAGGACAACCATCAGTATTTACTAAGACAACCATCAGTATTGACTAGGACAACCATCAGTATTGACTAGGACAACCATCAGTATTGACTAGGACAACCATCAGTATTTATTAGGACAACCATCAGTAATGACTAGGACAACCATCAGTATTGACTAGAACAACCATCAGTATTGACTAGGACAACCATCAGTATTGACTAGAACAACCATCAGTATTGACTAGGACAACCATCAGTATTGACTAGAACAACCATCAGTATTGACTAGGACAACCATCAGTATTTATTAGGACAACCATCAGACAACCATCAGTATTGACTAGGACAACCATCAGTATTGACTAGAACAACCATCAGTATTGACTAGGACAACCATCAGTATTGACTAGGACAACCATCAGTATTGACTAGAACAACCATCAGAATTGACTAGGACAACCATCAGTATTTATTAGGACAACCATCAGTATTGACTAGGACAACCATCAGTATTGACTAGGACAACCATCAGTATTTATTAGGACAACCATCAGACAACCATCAGTATTGACTAGGACAACCATCAGTATTGACTAGGACAACCATCAGTATTTACTAGGACAACCATCAGACAACCATCAGTATTGACTAGGACAACCATCAGTATTGACTAGAACAACCATCAGTATTGACTAGGACAACCATCAGTATTGACTAGGACAACCATCAGTATTGACTAGAACAACCATCAGTATTGACTAGGACAACCATCAGTATTTACTAGGACAACCATCAGTATTGACTAGGACAACCATCAGTATTGACTAGGACAACCATCAGTATTGACTAGAACAACCATCAGTATTGACTAGAACAACCATCAGTATTGACTAGGACAACCATCAGTATTGACTAGGACAACCATCAGTATTGACTAGAACAACCATCAGTATTTATTAGGACAACCATCAGTATTGACTAGGACAACCATCAGTATTGACTAGAACAACCATCAGTATTGACTAGGACAACCATCAGTATTGACTAGGACAACCATCAGTATTGACTAGGACAACCATCAATATTGACGAGGACAACCATCAGTATTGACTAGGACAACCATCAGTATTGACTAGGACAACCATCAGTATTGACTAGAACAACCATCAGTATTGACTAGGACAACCATCAGTATTTATTAGGACAACCATCAGTATTGACTAGGACAACCATCAGTATTGACTAGGACAACCATCAGTATTGACTATGACAACCATCAGTATTGACTAGGACAACCATCAGTATTGACTAGGACAACCATCAGTATTGACTAGGACAACCATCAGTATATATTAGGACAACCATCAGTATTGACTAGGACAACCATCAGTATTGACTAGGACAACCATCAGTATTGACTAGGACAACCATCAGTATTGACGAGGACAACCATCAGTATTGACGAGGACAACCATCAGTATTGACCAGGACAACCATCAGACAACCATCAGTATTTATTAGGACAACCATCAGACAACCATCAGTATTGACTAGGACAACCATCAGTATTGACGAGGACAACCATCAGTATTGACTAGGACAACCATCAGTATTTATTAGGACAACCATCAGTATTGACTAGGACAACCATCAGTATTGACTAGGACAACCATCAGTATTGACGAGGACAACCATCAGTATTGACTAGAACAACCATCAGTATTTACTAGGACAACCATCAGTATTGACTAGAACAACCATCAGTATTTACTAGGACAACCATCAGTATTGACTAGAACAACCATCAGTATTGACTAGGACAACCATCAGTATTGACTAGAACAACCATCAGTATTGACTAGGACAACCATCAGTATTTATTAGGACAACCATCAGACAACCATCAGTATTGACTAGGACAACCATCAGTATTTATTAGGACAACCATCAGTATTGACGAGGACAACCATCAGTATTGACTAGGACAACCATCAGTATATATTAGGACAACCATCAGTATTGACTAGGACAACCATCAGTATTGACTAGGACAACCATCAGTATTTATTAGGACAACCATCAGTATATATTAGGACAACCATCAGTATTGACTAGAACAACCATCAGTATTGACTAGGACAACCATCAGTATTGACTAGGACAACCATCAGTATTGACTAGAACAACCATCAGTATTGACTAGGACAACCATCAGTATTGACTAGGACAACCATCAGTATTGACTAGGACAACCATCAGTATTGACTAGGACAACCATCAGTATTGACTAAGACAACCATCAGTATTGACTAGGACAACCATCAGTATTGACTAGAACAACCATCAGTATTGACTAGGACAACCATCAGTATTGACTAGGACAACCATCAGTATTGACTAGGACAACCATCAGTATTGACTAGGACAACCATCAGTATTGACTAGGACAACCATCAGTATTGACTAGAACAACCATCAGTATTGACTAGAACAACCATCAGTATTGACTAGGACAACCATCAGTATTGACTAGGACAACCATCAGTATTGACTAGGACAACCATCAGTATTTATTAGGACAACCATCAGTATTGACTAGGACAACCATCAGTATTGACTAGAACAACCATCAGTATTGACTAGAACAACCATCAGTATTGACTAGAACAACCATCAGTATTGACTAGGACAACCATCAGTATTGACTAGGACAACCATCAGTATTGACTAGGACAACCATCAGTATTGACTAGGACAACCATCAGTATTGACTAGAACAACCATCAGTATTGACTAGGACAACCATCAGTATATATTAGGACAACCATCAGACAACCATCAGTATTGACTAGGACAACCATCAGTATTGACTAGGACAACCATCAGTATTGACTAGAACAACCATCAGTATTGACTAGGACAACCATCAGTATTGACTAGGACAACCATCAGTATTGACTAGAACAACCATCAGTATTGACTAGGACAACCATCAGTATTTATTATGACAACCATCAGTATTGACTAGGACAACCATCAGTATTGACTAGGACAACCATCAGTATTTACTAGGACAACCATCAGTATTTATTAGGACAACCATCAGTATTGACAAGGACAACCATCAGTATTGACTAGGACAACCATCAGTATTGACTAGGACAACCATCAGTATTTATTAGGACAACCATCAGTATTGACTAGGACAACCATTAGTATTGACTAGGACAACCATCAGTATTGACTAGGACAACCATCAGTATTGAATAGGACAACCATCAGTATTGACTAGGACAACCATCAGTATTGACTAGGACAACCATCAGTATTGACTAGGACAACCATCAGTATTGACGAGGACAACCATCAGTATTGACTAGGACAACCATCAGTATTGACTAGGACAACCATCAGTATTTATTAGGACAACCATCAGTATTGACTAGGACAACCATCAGTATTGACTAGGACAACCATCAGTATTGACGAGGACAACCATCAGTATTGACTAGGACAACCATCAGTATTGACTAGGACAACCATCAGTATTTATTAGGACAACCATCAGTATTGACTAGGACAACCTGTCACGTTCCTGACCTATTTATGTTAGTTGTTATGTGTGTTTTGGTCAGGACGTGAGGTTGGGTGGGCATTCTATGTTTTCTGTTTCTGTGTTGGTTTTGGGTTGCCTGGTATGGCTCTTAATTAGAGGCAGGTGTTTGGCGTTCCTCTAATTAAGAGTCATATTTAGGTAGGCGTTGTCACAGTGTTCGTTGTGGGTGATTGTCTCCTGTGTTAGTATGTATGTTCGTGCCTCACGGGACTGTAGCGTTTGTTTGTTTCGTTTCGTTTCGATGTCGTCTGTTTCCTGTACGTAAGTTTATGTTTAGTTATGTAAGTTTATGTTCAGGTTTCGTCAACGTCGTTTTCTTGTCTTGTAGTTTTGAAAGTGTTTTGTTTCGTTTCGTGTTGCCATCGTATTCATAATAAAGATGGCTTATTTCCCAAATGCTGCGTTTTGGTCTGAAGATCCTTCTCTCCTCACCTCATCCGAGGATGAGGAGAGCGACAGTCGTTACACAACCATCAGTATTTACAAGGACAACCATCAGTATTGACTAGGACAACCATCAGTATTGACTAGGACAACCATCAGTATTTATTAGGACAACCATCAGTATTGACTAGAACAACCATCAGTATTGATTAGGACAACCATCAGTATTGACTAGAACAACCATCAGTATTGACTAGGACAACCATCAGTATATATTAGGACAACCATCAGTATTGACTAGGACAACCATCAGTATTTATTAGGACAACCATCAGTATTGACGAGGACAACCATCAGTATTGACTAGGACAACCATCAGTATATATTAGGACAACCATCAGTATTGACTAGAACAACCATCAGTATTGACTAGGACAACCATCAGTATTGACTAGGACAACCATCAGTATTGACTAGAACAACCATCAGTATTGACTAGGACAACCATCAGTATTGACTAGGACAACCATCAGTATTGACTAGGACAACCATCAGTATTGACTAGGACAACCATCAGTATTGACTAGGACAACCATCAGTATTGACTAAGACAACCATCAGTATTGACTAGGACAACCATCAGTATTGACGAGGACAACCATCAGTATTGACGAGGACAACCATCAGTATTGACCAGGACAACCATCAGACAACCATCAGTATTTATTAGGACAACCATCAGACAACCATCAGTATTGACTAGGACAACCATCAGTATTGACGAGGACAACCATCAGTATTGACTAGGACAACCATCAGTATTTATTAGGACAACCATCAGTATTGACTAGGACAACCATCAGTATTGACTAGGACAACCATCAGTATTGACGAGGACAACCATCAGTATTGACTAGAACAACCATCAGTATTTACTAGGACAACCATCAGTATTGACTAGAACAACCATCAGTATTTACTAGGACAACCATCAGTATTGACTAGAACAACCATCAGTATTGACTAGGACAACCATCAGTATTGACTAGAACAACCATCAGTATTGACTAGGACAACCATCAGTATTTATTAGGACAACCATCAGACAACCATCAGTATTGACTAGGACAACCATCAGTATTTATTAGGACAACCATCAGTATTGACGAGGACAACCATCAGTATTGACTAGGACAACCATCAGTATATATTAGGACAACCATCAGTATATATTAGGACAACCATCAGTATTGACTAGAACAACCATCAGTATTGACTAGGACAACCATCAGTATTGACTAGGACAACCATCAGTATTGACTAGAACAACCATCAGTATTGACTAGGACAACCATCAGTATTGACTAGGACAACCATCAGTATTGACTAGGACAACCATCAGTATTGACTAGGACAACCATCAGTATTGACTAAGACAACCATCAGTATTGACTAGGACAACCATCAGTATTGACTAGAACAACCATCAGTATTGACTAGGACAACCATCAGTATTGACTAGGACAACCATCAGTATTGACTAGGACAACCATCAGTATTGACTAGGACAACCATCAGTATTGACTAGGACAACCATCAGTATTGACTAGAACAACCATCAGTATTGACTAGAACAACCATCAGTATTGACTAGGACAACCATCAGTATTGACTAGGACAACCATCAGTATTGACTAGGACAACCATCAGTATTTATTAGGACAACCATCAGTATTGACTAGGACAACCATCAGTATTGACTAGGACAACCATCAGTATTGACGAGGACAACCATCAGTATTGACTAGAACAACCATCAGTATTTACTAGGACAACCATCAGTATTGACTAGAACAACCATCAGTATTTACTAGGACAACCATCAGTATTGACTAGAACAACCATCAGTATTGACTAGGACAACCATCAGTATTGACTAGAACAACCATCAGTATTGACTAGGACAACCATCAGTATTTATTAGGACAACCATCAGACAACCATCAGTATTGACTAGGACAACCATCAGTATTTATTAGGACAACCATCAGTATTGACGAGGACAACCATCAGTATTGACTAGGACAACCATCAGTATATATTAGGACAACCATCAGTATTGACTAGGACAACCATCAGTATTGACTAGGACAACCATCAGTATTTATTAGGACAACCATCAGTATATATTAGGACAACCATCAGTATTGACTAGAACAACCATCAGTATTGACTAGGACAACCATCAGTATTGACTAGGACAACCATCAGTATTGACTAGAACAACCATCAGTATTGACTAGGACAACCATCAGTATTGACTAGGACAACCATCAGTATTGACTAGGACAACCATCAGTATTGACTAGGACAACCATCAGTATTGACTAAGACAACCATCAGTATTGACTAGGACAACCATCAGTATTGACTAGAACAACCATCAGTATTGACTAGGACAACCATCAGTATTGACTAGGACAACCATCAGTATTGACTAGGACAACCATCAGTATTGACTAGGACAACCATCAGTATTGACTAGGACAACCATCAGTATTGACTAGAACAACCATCAGTATTGACTAGAACAACCATCAGTATTGACTAGGACAACCATCAGTATTGACTAGGACAACCATCAGTATTGACTAGGACAACCATCAGTATTTATTAGGACAACCATCAGTATTGACTAGGACAACCATCAGTATTGACTAGAACAACCATCAGTATTGACTAGAACAACCATCAGTATTGACTAGAACAACCATCAGTATTGACTAGGACAACCATCAGTATTGACTAGGACAACCATCAGTATTGACTAGGACAACCATCAGTATTGACTAGGACAACCATCAGTATTGACTAGGACAACCATCAGTATTGACTAGGACAACCATCAGTATTGACTAGGACAACCATCAGTATTGACTAGAACAACCATCAGTATTGACTAGGACAACCATCAGTATATATTAGGACAACCATCAGACAACCATCAGTATTGACTAGGACAACCATCAGTATTGACTAGGACAACCATCAGTATTGACTAGAACAACCATCAGTATTGACTAGGACAACCATCAGTATTGACTAGGACAACCATCAGTATTGACTAGGACAACCATCAGTATTGACTAGAACAACCATCAGTATTGACTAGGACAACCATCAGTATTTATTATGACAACCATCAGTATTGACTAGGACAACCATCAGTATTGACTAGGACAACCATCAGTATTTACTAGGACAACCATCAGTATTTATTAGGACAACCATCAGTATTGACAAGGACAACCATCAGTATTGACTAGGACAACCATCAGTATTGACTAGGACAACCATCAGTATTTATTAGGACAACCATCAGTATTGACTAGGACAACCATCAGTATTGACTAGGACAACCATCAGTATTGACTAGGACAACCATCAGTATTGAATAGGACAACCATCAGTATTGACTAGGACAACCATCAGTATTGACTAGGACAACCATCAGTATTGACTAGGACAACCATCAGTATTGACGAGGACAACCATCAGTATTGACTAGGACAACCATCAGTATTGACTAGGACAACCATCAGTATTTATTAGGACAACCATCAGTATTGACTAGGACAACCATCAGTATTGACTAGGACAACCATCAGTATTGACGAGGACAACCATCAGTATTGACTAGGACAACCATCAGTATTGACTAGGACAACCATCAGTATTTATTAGGACAACCATCAGTATTGACTAGGACAACCTGTCACGTTCCTGACCTATTTATGTTAGTTGTTATGTGTGTTTTGGTCAGGACGTGAGGTTGGGTGGGCATTCTATGTTTTCTATTTCTGTGTTGGTTTTGGGTTGCCTGGTATGGCTCTTAATCAGAGGCAGGTGTTTGGCGTTCCTCTAATTAAGAGTCATATTTAGGTAGGCGTTGTCACAGTGTTCGTTGTGGGTGATTGTCTCCTGTGTTAGTATGTATGTTCGTGCCTCACGGGACTGTAGCGTTTGTTTGTTTCGTTTCGTTTCGATGTCGTCTGTTTCCTGTACGTAAGTTTATGTTTAGTTATGTAAGTTTATGTTCAGGTTTCGTCAACGTCGTTTTCTTGTCTTGTAGTTTTGAAAGTGTTTTGTTTCGTTTCGTGTTGCCATCGTATTCATAATAAAGATGGCTTATTTCCCAAATGCTGCGTTTTGGTCTGAAGATCCTTCTCTCCTCACCTCATCCGAGGATGAGGAGAGCGACAGTCGTTACACAACCATCAGTATTTACAAGGACAACCATCAGTATTGACTAGGACAACCATCAGTATTGACTAGGACAACCATCAGTATTTACAAGGACAACCATCAGTATTGACTAGGACAACCATCAGTATTGACTAGGACAACCATCAGTATTTATTAGGACAACCATCAGTATTGACTAGAACAACCATCAGTATTGATTAGGACAACCATCAGTATTGACTAGAACAACCATCAGTATTGACTAGGACAACCATCAGTATATATTAGGACAACCATCAGTATTGACTAGGACAACCATCAGTATTTATTAGGACAACCATCAGTATTGACGAGGACAACCATCAGTATTGACTAGGACAACCATCAGTAAATATTAGGACAACCATCAGTATTGACTAGAACAACCATCAGTATTGACTAGGACAACCATCAGTATTGACTAGGACAACCATCAGTATTGACTAGAACAACCATCAGTATTGACTAGGACAACCATCAGTATTGACTAGGACAACCATCAGTATTGACTAGGACAACCATCAGTATTGACTAGGACAACCATCAGTATTGACTAGGACAACCATCAGTATTGACTAAGACAACCATCAGTATTGACTAGGACAACCATCAGTATTGACTAAGACAACCATCAGTATTGACTAGGACAACCATCAGTATTGACTAGAACAACCATCAGTATTGACTAGGACAACCATCAGTATTGACTAGGACAACCATCAGTATTGACTAGGACAACCATCAGTATTGACTAGGACAACCATCAGTATTGACTAGAACAACCATCAGTATTGACTAGAACAACCATCAGTATTGACTAGGACAACCATCAGTATTGACTAGGACAACCATCAGTATTGACTAGGACAACCATCAGTATTTATTAGGACAACCATCAGTATTGACTAGGACAACCATCAGTATTGACTAGAACAACCATCAGTATTGACTAGAACAACCATCAGTATTGACTAGAACAACCATCAGTATTGACTAGGACAACCATCAGTATTGACTAGGACAACCATCAGTATTGACTAGGACAACCATCAGTATTGACTAGGACAACCATCAGTATTGACTAGAACAACCATCAGTATTGACTAGGACAACCATCAGTATATATTAGGACAATCATCAGACAACCATCAGTATTGACTAGGACAACCATCAGTATTGACTAGGACAACCATCAGTATTGATTAGAACAACCATCAGTATTGACTAGGACAACCATCAGTATTGACTAGGACAACCATCAGTATTGACTAGAACAACCATCAGTATTGACTAGGACAACCATCAGTATTTATTATGACAACCATCAGTATTGACTAGGACAACCATCAGTATTGACTAGGACAACCATCAGTATTTACTAGGACAACCATCAGTATTTATTAGGACAACCATCAGTATTGACAAGGACAACCATCAGTATTGACTAGGACAACCATCAGTATTGACTAGGACAACCATCAGTATTTATTAGGACAACCATCAGTATTGACTAGGACAACCATCAGTATTGACTAGGACAACCATCAGTATTGACTAGGACAACCATCAGTATTGAATAGGACAACCATCAGTATTGACTAGGACAACCATCAGTATTGACTAGGACAACCATCAGTATTGACTAGGACAACCATCAGTATTGACTAGGACAACCATCAGTATTTATTAGGACAACCATCAGTATTGACTAGGACAACCATCAGTATTGACTAGGACAACCTGTCACGTTCCTGACCTATTTATGTTAGTTGTTATGTGTGTTTTGGTCAGGACGTGAGGTTGGGTGGGCATTCTATGTTTTCTGTTTCTGTGTTGGTTTTGGGTTGCCTGGTATGGCTCTTAATTAGAGGCAGGTGTTTGGCGTTCCTCTAATTAAGAGTCATATTTAGGTAGGCGTTGTCACAGTGTTCGTTGTGGGTGATTGTCTCCTGTGTTAGTATGTATGTTCGTGCCTCACGGGACTGTAGCGTTTGTTTGTTTCGTTTCGTTTCGATGTCGTCTGTTTCCTGTACGTAAGTTTATGTTTAGTTATGTAAGTTTATGTTCAGGTTTCGTCAACGTCGTTTTCTTGTCTTGTAGTTTTGAAAGTGTTTTGTTTCGTTTCGTGTTGCCATCGTATTCATAATAAAGATGGCTTATTTCCCAAATGCTGCGTTTTGGTCTGAAGATCCTTCTCTCCTCACCTCATCCGAGGATGAGGAGAGCACCAGCCGTTACAGAATCACCCACCACGCTAAGACCAAGCGGCAAGGGAAAACTAAACGGAGTAAGGGACAGGAGAAGAAGGAGCAATGGACATGGGACGATGTTTTGGACGGAAAGGGTTGCTACACTTGGGAGGAGATCCTAGCTGGGAGGGATCGCCTCCCATGGGAACAGGTGGAGGCACTGAGGAGAGCAGAGGCTACCGGGGAGAGGAACCGGAGCTATGAGGGAACGCGTCTGGCACGGAAGCCAAAAAAGCCCGTAAGTAATTCCCAAAAATTTCTTGGGGGGGGCTAGGAGGTAGTGGGCCAAGGGCAGGTAGGAGACCTGCGCCCACTTCCCAGGCTTACCGTGGAGAGCGGGAGTACGGGCAGGCGCCGTGTTACGCAGTAGAGCGCACGGTGTCTCCTGTACGAGTGCATAGCCCAGTGCGGGTTATTTCACCTCCCCGCACTGGGAGGGCTAGATTGGGTATTGAGCCAGGTGTCATGAGGCCGGCTCAACGCGTCTGGTCTCCAGTGCGTCTCCTCGGGCCGGCATACATGGCACCTGCCTTACGCATGGTTTCTCCGGTTCGCCTACATAGCCCGGTGCGGGTTATTCCACCTCCCCGCACTGGTCGGGCAACCGGGAGTATTCAACCAGGTAAGGTTGGGCAGGCTCAATGCTCAAGAGTGCCAGTACGCCTCCACGGTCCGGTATTTCCGGCACCACCTCCCCGCCCCAGCCTAGTACCTACAGTGTCTACACTACGCACTAGGCTACCAGTGCGTATCCTGAGCCCTGTTCCTCCTCCACGCACTCTCCCTGTAGTGCGTGTATCTAGCCCGGTGCCTCCAGTTCCGGCCCCACGCACTAAGCTACCAGTGCGTCTCCAGAGCCCTGTACAAACTGTATCTTCTCCCCCTACTAATCCTGATGTGCTTGTCCTCAGCCCGGCGTCACCAGTGCCGGTACCACGCATCAGTTATAGAGTGGGCTTTGAGAATACAGTGTGCCCTGTCCCTGCTCCCCGCACTAGCCCTGAGATGCGTGTCCCCAGCCCGGTGCCACCAGTCCCGGCACCACGCACCAGGTCTACAGTGCACCATATCCGGCCAGAGCCATCCGTCTCCCTAGCGCCATCTGAGCCATCCGTCTCCCCAGCGCCATCTGAGCCATCCGTCTCCCCAGCGCCATCTGAGCCATCCGTCTCCCCAGCGCCATCTGAGCCATCCGTCTCCCCAGCGCCGTCTGAGCCATCCGTCTGCCAGGAGCCTGCAACGGCGCCCGTCTGCCATGAGCCTGCAAAGCCGCCCGTCTGCCATGAGCCTACAGAGCCGTCAGCCAGACAGGAGCCGCTAGAGCCGTCAGCCAGACAGGAGCCGCTAGAGCCGTCAGCCAGACAGGAGCCTCTAGAGCCGTCAGCCAGACAGGATCTGCCAGAGCCGCCAACCAGACAGGATCTGCCAGAGCCGCCAACCAGACAGGATCTGCCAGAGCCGCCAACCAGACAGGATCTGCCAGAGCCACCAACCAGACAGGATCTGCCAGAGCCGCCAGCGAGCCATGAGCAGCCAGAGCCGTCAGAGCGCCATGAGCAGCCAGAGCCGTCAGCGCGCCATGAGCAGCCAGAGCCGTCAGAGTGCCATGAGCAGCCAGAGCCGTCAGAGCGCCATGAGCAGCCAGAGCCGTCAGAGCGCCATGAGCAGCCAGAGCCGTCAGAGCGCCATGAGCGTCGAGAGCCGTCAGCCTGCCATGAGCGTCGAGAGCCGTCAGCCTGCCATGAGCGTCGAGAGCCGTCAGCCTGCCATGAGCGTCGAGAGCCGTCAGCCTGCCATGAGCGTCGAGAGCCGTCAGCCTGCCATGAGCGTCGAGAGCCGTCAGCCTGCCATGAGCGTCGAGAGCCGTCAGCCTGCCATGAGCGTCGAGAGCCGTCAGCCAGCCATGAGCGTCGAGATTCGTCAGTCAGCCATGAGCTGCCCTTCAGCCTGAAAAGGCTAGATACCCAGAACTGCCCATCAGTCCAGAGCTGTCTCTCTGTCCGGAGCTGCCTTTCAGTCCGGAGTTGCCCCTCTATCCTGATCTCCCTCTCTATCTTCATCTACCTCTATATTCTTATCTATCCCTCTGTCTTGATTTATCTCTCTGTCCCGGTGTTGTCCTTATTAGGTAGGTTATTAAGAGGATTTTGTGGGGGAAAAAAGAGGGTGGACATTCTTGGAGGGAGGAAGCTAGGATGGATTATGGTGGGGTGGGAACCGCGCCCGGAGCCTGAGCCACCACCGTGGTTAGATGCCCACCCAGACCCTCCCCTAGACTTTGTGCTGGTGCGTCCGGAGTTCGCACCTTGTGGGGGGGGGTAATGTCACGTTCCTGACCTATTTATGTTAGTTGTTATGTGTGTTTTGGTCAGGACGTGAGGTTGGGTGGGCATTCTATGTTTTCTGTTTCTGTGTTGGTTTTGGGTTACCTGGTATGGCTCTTAATTAGAGGCAGGTGTTTGGCGTTCCTCTAATTAAGAGTCATATTTAGGTAGGCGTTGTCACAGTGTTCGTTGTGGGTGATTGTCTCCTGTGTTAGTATGTATGTTCGTGCCTCACGGGACTGTAGCGTTTGTTTGTTTCGTTTCGTTTCGATGTCGTCTGTTTCCTGTACGTAAGTTTATGTTTAGTTATGTAAGTTTATGTTCAGGTTTCGTCAACGTCGTTTTCTTGTCTTGTAGTTTTGAAAGTGTTTTGTTTCGTTTCGTGTTGCCATCGTATTCATAATAAAGATGGCTTATTTCCCAAATGCTGCATTTTGGTCTGAAGATCCTTCTCTCCTCACCTCATCCGAGGATGAGGAGAGCGACAGTCGTTACACAACCATCAGTATTTACAAGGACAACCATCAGTATTGACTAGGACAACCATCAGTATTGACTAGGACAACCATCAGTATTTATTAGGACAACCATCAGTATTGACTAGAACAACCATCAGTATTGATTAGGACAACCATCAGTATTGATTAGGACAACCATCAGTATTGACTAGGACAACCATCAGTATTGACTAGGACAACCATCAGTATTGACTAGGACAACCATCAGTATTGACTAGGACAACCATCAGTATTGACTAGGACAACCATCAGTATTGACTAGGACAACCATCAGTATTAACTATGACAACCATCAGTATTGACTAGGACAACCATCAGTATTTACAAGGACAACCATCAGTATTGACTAGGACAACCATCAGTATTGACTAGGACAACCATCAGTATTGACTAGGACAACCATCAGTATTTACAATGACAACCATCAGTATTGATTAGGACAACCATCAGTATTGACTAGGACAACCATCAGTATTGACTAGGACAACCATCAGTATTTACTAGAACAACCATCAGTTTTGACTAGGACAACCATCAGTATTGACTAGAACAACCATCAGTATTGACTAGGACAACCATCAGTATTGACTAGGACAACCATCAGTATTGACTAGGACAACCATCAGTATTGACTAGGACAACCATCAGTATTGACTAGGACAACCATCAGTATTGACTAGGACAACCATCAGTATTGACGAGGACAACCATCAGTATATATTAGGACAACCATCAGACAACCATCAGTATTGACTAGGACAACCATCAGTATTGACTAGGACAACCATCAGTATTGACTAGGACAACCATCAGTATTGACTAGGACAACCATCAGTATTGACTAGGACAACCATCAGTATTGACTAGGACAACCATCAGTATTGACTAGGACAACCATCAGTATTTATTAGGACAACCATCAGTATTGACTAGGACAACCATCAGTATTGACTAGGACAACCATCAGTATTGACTAGAACAGCCATCAGTATTGACGAGGACAACCATCAGTATTGACTAGGACAACCATCAGTATTGACTAGGACAACCATCAGTATTGACTAGGACAACCATCAGTATTGACTAGGACAACCATCAGTATTTATTAGGACAACCATCAGACAACCATCAGTATTGACTAGGACAACCATCAGTATTGACTAGGACAACCATCAGTATTGACTAGGACAACCATCAGTATTGACTAAGACAACCATCAGTATTGACTAGGACAACCATCAGTATTGACTAGGACAACCATCAGTATTTACAAGGACAACCATCAGTATTGACTAGGACAACCATCAGTATTGACTAGGACAACCATCAGTATTGACTAGAACAACCATCAGTATTGACTAGGACAACCATCAGTATTTATTAGGACAACCATCAGTATTGACTAGGACAACCATCAGTATTGACTAGGACAACCATCAGTATTGACTAGGACAACCATCAGTATTGACTAGAACAGCCATCAGTATTTACAAGGACAACCATCAGTATTGACTAGGACAACCATCAGTATTGACTAGGACAACCATCAGTATTGACTAGGACAACCATCAGTATTGACTAGAACAACCATCAGTATTGACGAGGACAGCCATCAGTATTGACGAGGACAACCATCAGTATTGACTAGGACAACCATCAGACAACCATCAGTATTTACAAGGACAACCATCAGTATTGACTAGGACAACCATCAGTATTTACTAGAACAACCATCAGTTTTGACTAGGACAACCATCAGTATTGACTAGAACAACCATCAGTATTGACTAGGACAACCATCAGTATTGACTAGGACAACCATCAGTATTGACTAGGACAACCATCAGTATTGACTAGGACAACCATCAGTATTGACTAGGACAACCATCAGTATTGACTAGGACAACCATCAGTATTGACGAGGACAACCATCAGTATATATTAGGACAACCATCAGACAACCATCAGTATTGACTAGGACAACCATCAGTATTGACTAGGACAACCATCAGTATTGACTAGGACAACCATCAGTATTGACTAGGACAACCATCAGTATTGACTAGGACAACCATCAGTATTGACTAGGACAACCATCAGTATTGACTAGGACAACCATCAGTATTTATTAGGACAACCATCAGTATTGACTAGGACAACCATCAGTATTGACTAGGACAACCATCAGTATTGACTAGAACAGCCATCAGTATTGACGAGGACAACCATCAGTATTGACTAGGACAACCATCAGTATTGACTAGGACAACCATCAGTATTGACTAGGACAACCATCAGTATTGACTAGGACAACCATCAGTATTTATTAGGACAACCATCAGACAACCATCAGTATTGACTAGGACAACCATCAGTATTGACTAGGACAACCATCAGTATTGACTAGGACAACCATCAGTATTGACTAAGACAACCATCAGTATTGACTAGGACAACCATCAGTATTGACTAGGACAACCATCAGTATTTACAAGGACAACCATCAGTATTGACTAGGACAACCATCAGTATTGACTAGGACAACCATCAGTATTGACTAGAACAACCATCAGTATTGACTAGGACAACCATCAGTATTTATTAGGACAACCATCAGTATTGACTAGGACAACCATCAGTATTGACTAGGACAACCATCAGTATTGACTAGGACAACCATCAGTATTGACTAGAACAGCCATCAGTATTTACAAGGACAACCATCAGTATTGACTAGGACAACCATCAGTATTGACTAGGACAACCATCAGTATTGACTAGGACAACCATCAGTATTGACTAGGACAACCATCAGTATTGACGAGGACAGCCATCAGTATTGACGAGGACAACCATCAGTATTGACTAGGACAACCATCAGACAACCATCAGTATTTACAAGGACAACCATCAGTATTGACTAGGACAACCATCAGTATTGACTAGAACAACCATCAGTATTGACTAGGACAACCATCAGTATTGACTAGGACAACCATCAGTATTGACTAGGACAACCATCAGTATTGACTAGGACAACCATCAGTATTGACTAGGACAACCAACAGTATTTATTAGGACAACCATCAGTATTGACTAGAACAACCATCAGTATTGACTAGGACAACCATCAGTATTGACTAGGACAACCATCAGTATTGACTAGGACAACCATCAGTATTGACTAGAACAACCATCAGTATTGACTAGGACAACCATCAGTATTGACTAGAACAACCATCAGTATTGACTAGGACAACCATCAGTATTGACTAGGACAACCATCAGTATTCATTAGAACAACCATCAGTATTGACTAGGACAACCATCAGTATTGACTAGGACAACCATCAGTATTGACTAGAACAACCATCAGTATTGACTAGGACAACCATCAGTATTGACTAGGACAACCATCAGTATTGACTAGGACAACCATCAGTATTGACTAGGACAACCATCAGTATTGACTAGGACAACCATCAGTATTGACTAGGACAACCATCAGTATTGACTAGGACAACCATCAGTATTTATTAGGACAACCATCAGTATTGACTAGGACAACCATCAGTATTGACTAGGACAACCATCAGTATTGACTAGGACAACCATCAGTATTGACTAGGACAACCATCAGTATTGACTAGGACAACCATCAGTATTTACTAAGACAACCATCAGTATTTACAAGGACAACCATCAGTATTGACTAGGACAACCATCAGTATTGACGAGGACAACCATCAGTATTGATTAGGACAACCATCAGTATTGACTAGGACAACCATCAGTATTGACTAGGACAACCATCAGTATTGACTAGGACAACCATCAGTATTGACTAGAACAACCATCAGTATTGACTAGGACAACCATCAGTATTGACTAGGACAACCATCAGTATTGACTAGGACAACCATCAGTATTGACTAGGACAACCATCAGTATTGACTAGGACAACCATAAGTATTGACTAGGACAACCATCAGTATTTATTAGGACAACCATCAGTATTGACTAGGACAACCATCAGTATTGACTAGGACAACCATCAGTATTGACTAGGACAACCATCAGTATTGACTAGGACAACCATCAGTATTGACTAGAACAACCATCAGTATTGACTAGGACAACCATCAGTATTTATTAGGACAACCATCAGTATTTATTAGGACAACCATCAGTATTGACTAGGACAACCATCAGTATTGACTAGGACAACCATCAGTATTTATTAGGACAACCATCAGACAACCATAAGTATTGACTAGAACAACCATCAGTATTTACTAGGACAACCATCAGTATTGACTAGGACAACCATCAGTATTGACTAGGACAACCATCAGTATTGACTATGACAACCATCAGTATTGACTAGGACAACCATCAGACAACCATCAGTATTGACTAGGACAACCATCAGTATTGACTAGGATAACCATCAGTATTGACTAGGACAACCATCAGACAACCATCAGTATTTACTAGGACAACCATCAGTATTGACTAGGACAACCATCAGTATATATTAGGACAACCATCAGTATTGACTAGGACAACCATCAGTATTGACTAGGACAACCATCAGACAACCATCAGTATTGGGGGCCTTCAGTACCTCGTGGACTGGGAGGGGTACGGGCCGGAGGAGAGATGCTGGGTTCCGGTGGAGGACGTTTTAGATCCTTCTATGTTAAAAGAATTCCACCGCCTCCATCCGGATCGCCCTGCACCTCGCCCTCCGGGTCGTCCCCGAGGCCGGTGTCGACGCGCAGCTGGAGCCGCGCGTCAGGGGGGGGGTAATGTCACGACTTCTGCCGAAGTCGTTGCCTCTCCTTGTCCGGGCGGTGTTCGGCGGTCGACTTCACCGGTCTTCTAGTCATCATCGATCCATTTTTCATTTTCCATTGGTTTTGTCTTGTCTTCCCACACACCTGTTGTCAATCCCATTCATTACCTGTTGTGTATTTAACCCTCTGTTTCCCTTCATGTGTTTGTCAGAGATTGTTCGTTGTCAAGTGTTGTGTGTTTTGTGTATAGGTGTGCGATGGGTCTTCGTACCCAGATTTTGTATTATATTTTTCCGTGAGTGTTATGGAGCTAATTACTGGGACTTTTATTAAAGTACTCCATGCTACACTCTATTTTGACTCTCCTGCGCCTGACTTCCTCTGCCACTTATACACGCCAATGTGACAAGGACAACCATCAGTATTGACTAGAACAACCATCAGTATTTACTAGAACAACCATCAGTATTGACTAGGACAACCATCAGTATTGACTAGGACAACCATCAGTATTGACTAGGACAACCATCAGTATTGACTAGGACAACCATCAGTATTGACTAGAACAACCATCAGTATTGACTAGGACAACCATCAGTATTGACTAGGACAACCATCAGTATTGACTAGGACAACCATCAGTATTGACTAAGACAACCATCAGTATTGACTAGGACAACCATCAGTATTGACTAGGACAACCATCAGTATTGACTAGGACAACCATCAGTATTGACTAGAACAACCATCAGTATTGACTAGGACAACCATCAGTATTTATTAGGACAACCATCAGTATTGACTAGGACAACCATCAGTATTGACTAGGACAACCATCAGTATTGACTAGGACAACCATCAGTATTGACTAGAACAGCCATCAGTATTTACAAGGACAACCATCAGTATTGACTAGGACAACCATCAGTATTGACTAGAACAACCATCAGTATTGACTAGGACAACCATCAGTATTTATTAGGACAACCATCAGTATTGACTAGGACAACCATCAGTATTGACTAGGACAACCATCAGTATTGACTAGGACAACCATCAGTATTGACTAGAACAGCCATCAGTATTTACAAGGACAACCATCAGTATTGACTAGGACAACCATCAGTATTGACTAGGACAACCATCAGTATTGACTAGGACAACCATCAGTATTGACTAGGACAACCATCAGACAACCATCAGTATTTACAAGGACAACCATCAGTATTGACTAGGACAACCATCAGTATTTATTAGGACAACCATCAGTATTGACGAGGACAACCATCAGTATTTATTAGGACAACCATCAGTATTGACTAGGACAACCATCAGTATTGACTAGGACAACCATCAGTATTGACTAGGACAACCATCAGACAACCATCAGTATTGACTAGGACAACCATCAGTATTGACTAGGACAACCATCAGACAACCATCAGTATTGACTAGAACAACCATCAGTATTGACTAGGACAACCATCAGTATTGACTAGGACAACCATCAGTATTTATTAGGACAACCATCAGACAACCATCAGTATTGACTAGGACAACCATCAGTATTTACTAGGACAACCATCAGTATTGACTAGGACAACCATCAGTATTTACTAAGACAACCATCAGTATTTACAAGGACAACCATCAGTATTGACTAGGACAACCATCAGTATTGACGAGGACAACCATCAGTATTGATTAGGACAACCATCAGTATTGACTAGGACAACCATCAGTATTGACTAGGACAACCATCAGTATTGACTAGGACAACCATCAGTATTGACTAGAACAACCATCAGTATTGACTAGGACAACCATCAGTATTGACTAGGACAACCATCAGTATTGACTAGGACAACCATCAGTATTGACTAGGACAACCATCAGTATTGACTAGGACAACCATCAGTATTGACTAGGACAACCATCAGTATTTATTAGGACAACCATCAGTATTGACTAGGACAACCATCAGTATTGACTAGGACAACCATCAGTATTGACTAGGACAACCATCAGTATTGACTAGGACAACCATCAGTATTGACTAGAACAACCATCAGTATTGACTAGGACAACCATCAGTATTTATTAGGACAACCATCAGTATTTATTAGGACAACCATCAGTATTGACTAGGACAACCATCAGTATTGACTAGGACAACCATCAGTATTTATTAGGACAACCATCAGACAACCATCAGTATTGACTAGAACAACCATCAGTATTTACTAGGACAACCATCAGTATTGACTAGGACAACCATCAGTATTGACTAGGACAACCATCAGTATTGACTAGGACAACCATCAGTATTGACTAGGACAACCATCAGACAACCATCAGTATTGACTAGGACAACCATCAGTATTGACTAGGATAACCATCAGTATTGACTAGGACAACCATCAGACAACCATCAGTATTTACTAGGACAACCATCAGTATTGACTAGGACAACCATCAGTATATATTAGGACAACCATCAGTATTGACTAGGATAACCATCAGTATTGACTAGGACAACCATCAGACAACCATCAGTATTTACTAGGACAACCATCAGTATTGACTAGGACAACCATCAGTATTTACTAGGACAACCATCAGTATTGACTAGGACAACCATCAGTATTGACTAGGACAACCATCAGACAACCATCAGTATTGACTAGGACAACCATCAGTATTGACTAGAACAACCATCAGTATTGACTAGGACAACCATCAGTATTGACTAGAACAACCATCAGTATTGACTAGAACAACCATCAGTATTGACTAGAACAACCATCAGTATTGACTAGAACAACCATCAGTATTGACTAGAACAACCATCAGTATTGACTAGAACAACCATCAGTATTGACTAGGACAACCATCAGTATTTATTAGGACAACCATCAGTATTGACTAGGACAACCATCAGTATTGACTAGGACAACCATCAGTATTGACTAGAACAACCATCAGTATTGACTAGGACAACCATCAGTATTGACTAGGACAACCATCAGACAACCATCAGTATTGGGGGCCTTCAGTACCTCGTGGACTGGGAGGGGTACGGGTCGGAGGAGAGATGCTGGGTTCCGGTGGAGGACGTTTTAGATCCTTCTATGTTAAAAGAATTCCACCGCCTCCATCCGGATCGCCCTGCACCTCGCCCTCCGGGTTCGTCCCCGAGGCCGGTGTCGACGCGCTGCTGGAGCCGCGCGTCAGGGGGGGGGGTAATGTCACGACTTCTGCCGAAGTCGTTGCCTCTCCTTGTCCGGGCGGTGTTCGGCGGTCGACTTCACCGGTCTTCTAGTCATCATCGATCCATTTTTCATTTTCCATTGGTTTTGTCTTGTCTTCCCACACACCTGTTGTCAATCCCATTCATTACCTGTTGTGTATTTAACCCTCTGTTTCCCTTCATGTGTTTGTCAGAGATTGTTCGTTGTCAAGTGTTGTGTGTTTTGTGTATAGGTGTGCGATGGGTCTTCGTACCCAGATTTTGTATTATATTTTTCCGTGAGTGTTATGGAGCTAATTACTGGGACTTTTATTAAAGTACTCCATGCTACACTCTATTTTGACTCTCCTGCGCCTGACTTCCTCTGCCACTTATACACGCCAATGTGACAAGGACAACCATCAGTATTGACTAGAACAACCATCAGTATTTACTAGAACAACCATCAGTATTGACTAGGACAACCATCAGTATTGACTAGGACAACCATCAGTATTGACTAGGACAACCATCAGTATTGACTAGGACAACCATCAGTATTGACTAGAACAACCATCAGTATTGACTAGGACAACCATCAGTATTGACTAGGACAACCATCAGTATTGACTAGGACAACCATCAGTATTGACTAAGACAACCATCAGTATTGACTAGGACAACCATCAGTATTGACTAGGACAACCATCAGTATTTACAAGGACAACCATCAGTATTGACTAGGACAACCATCAGTATTGACTAGGACAACCATCAGTATTGACTAGAACAACCATCAGTATTGACTAGGACAACCAT
Source organism: Salvelinus fontinalis (assembly GCF_029448725.1). Lineage (NCBI taxonomy): Eukaryota > Metazoa > Chordata > Actinopteri > Salmoniformes > Salmonidae > Salvelinus > Salvelinus fontinalis. The sequence continues at coordinate 3,480,544 of NC_074705.1, forward strand.
CAGTATTTATTAGGACAACCATCAGTATTGACTAGGACAACCATCAGTATTGACTAGGACAACCATCAGTATTGACTAGGACAACCATCAGTATTGACTAGAACAGCCATCAGTATTTACAAGGACAACCATCAGTATTGACTAGGACAACCATCAGTATTGACTAGGACAACCATCAGTATTGACTAGGACAACCATCAGTATTGACTAGGACAACCATCAGACAACCATCAGTATTTACAAGGACAACCATCAGTATTGACTAGGACAACCATCAGTATTTATTAGGACAACCATCAGTATTGACGAGGACAACCATCAGTATTTATTAGGACAACCATCAGTATTGACTAGGACAACCATCAGTATTGACTAGGACAACCATCAGTATTGACTAGGACAACCATCAGACAACCATCAGTATTGACTAGGACAACCATCAGTATTGACTAGGACAACCATCAGACAACCATCAGTATTGACTAGAACAACCATCAGTATTGACTAGGACAACCATCAGTATTGACTAGGACAACCATCAGTATTTATTAGGACAACCATCAGACAACCATCAGTATTGACTAGGACAACCATCAGTATTTACTAGGACAACCATCAGTATTGACTAGGACAACCATCAGTATTGACTAGGACAACCATCAGTATTTACTAGGACAACCATCAGTATTGACTAGGACAACCATCAGTATTGACTAGGACAACCATCAGTATTTATTAGGACAACCATCAGACAACCATCAGTATTTACAAGGACAACCATCAGACAACCATCAGTATTTACAAGGACACCATCAGTATTGACTAGGACAACCATCAGTATTGACTAGGACAACCATCAGTATTGACTAGGACAACCATCAGTATTGACTAGGACAACCATCAGTATTGACTAGGACAACCATCAGTATTGACTAGGACAACCATCAGTATTGACTAGAACAACCATCAGTATTGACTAGGACAACCATCAGTATTGACTAGGACAACCATCAGTATTGACTAGGACAACCATCAGTATTGACTAGGACAACCATCAGTATTGACTAGGACAACCATCAGTATTGACTAGGACAACCATCAGTATTTATTAGGACAACCATCAGTATTGACTAGGACAACCATCAGTATTGACTAGGACAACCATCAGTATTGACTAGGACAACCATCAGTATTGACTAGGACAACCATCAGCATTGACGAGGACAACCATCAGTATTTATTAGGACAACCATCAGTATTGACTAGGACAACCATCAGTATTGACTAGGACAACCATCAGTATTGACTAGAACAACCATCAGTATTGACTAGGACAACCATCAGTATTTATTAGGACAACCATCAGTATTGACTAGGACAACCATCAGTATTTATTAGGACAACCATCAGACAACCATCAGTATTGACTAGGACAACCATCAGTATTGACTAAGACAACCATCAGTATTGACTAGGACAACCATCAGTATTGACTAGGACAACCATCAGTATTGACTAGGACAACCATCAGTATTGACTAGGACAACCATCAGACAACCATCAGTATTGGGGGCCTTCAGTACCTCGTGGACTGGGAGGGGTACGGGCCGGAGGAGAGATGCTGGGTTCCGGTGGAGGACGTTTTAGATCCTTCTATGTTAAAAGAATTCCACCGCCTCCATCCGGATCGCCCTGCACCTCGCCCTCCGGGTCGTCCCCGAGGCCGGTGTCGACGCGCTGCTGGAGCCGCGCGTCAGGGGGGGGGTAATGTCACGACTTCTGCCGAAGTCGTTGCCTCTCCTTGTCCGGGCGGTGTTCGGCGGTCGACTTCACCGGTCTTCTAGTCATCATCGATCCATTTTTCATTTTCCATTGGTTTTGTCTTGTCTTCCCACACACCTGTTGTCAATCCCATTCATTACCTGTTGTGTATTTAACCCTCTGTTTCCCTTCATGTGTTTGTCAGAGATTGTTCGTTGTCAAGTGTTGTGTGTTTTGTGTATAGGTGTGCGATGGGTCTTCGTACCCAGATTTTGTATTATATTTTTCCGTGAGTGTTATGGAGCTAATTACTGGGACTTTTATTAAAGTACTCCATGCTACACTCTATTTTGACTCTCCTGCACCTGACTTCCTCTGCCACTTATACACGCCAATGTGACAAGGACAACCATCAGTATTGACTAGAACAACCATCAGTATTTACTAGAACAACCATCAGTATTGACTAGGACAACCATCAGTATTGACTAGGACAACCATCAGTATTGACTAGGACAACCATCAGTATTGACTAGGACAACCATCAGTATTGACTAGAACAACCATCAGTATTGACTAGGACAACCATCAGTATTGACTAGGACAACCATCAGTATTGACTAGGACAACCATCAGTATTGACTAAGACAACCATCAGTATTGACTAGGACAACCATCAGTATTTACAAGGACAACCATCAGTATTGACTAGGACAACCATCAGTATTGACTAGGACAACCATCAGTATTGACTAGAACAACCATCAGTATTGACTAGGACAACCATCAGTATTTATTAGGACAACCATCAGTATTGACTAGGACAACCATCAGCATTGACTAGGACAACCATCAGTATTGACTAGGACAACCATCAGTATTGACTAGGACAGCCATCAGTATTTACAAGGACAACCATCAGTATTGACTAGGACAACCATCAGTATTGACTAGGACAACCATCAGTATTGACTAGGACAACCATCAGTATTGACTAGGACAACCATCAGACAACCATCAGTATTTACAAGGACAACCATCAGTATTGACTAGGACAACCATCAGTATTTATTAGGACAACCATCAGTATTGACTAGAACAACCATCAGTATTGACTAGGACAACCATCAGTATTGACTAGGACAACCATCAGTATTGACTAGGACAACCATCAGTATTGACGAGGACAACCATCAGTATTTATTAGGACAACCATCAGTATTGACTAGGACAACCATCAGTATTGACTAGGACAACCATCAGTATTGACTAGGACAACCATCAGTATTGACTAGGACAACCATCAGTATTGACTAGGACAACCATCAGTATTGACTAGGACAACCATCAGTATTGACTAGGACAACCATCAGACAACCATCAGTATTTACAAGGACAACCATCAGTATTGACTAGGACAACCATCAGTATTGACTAGGACAACCATCAGTATTGACTAGGACAACCATCAGACAACCATCAGTATTTACAAGGACAACCATCAGTATTTATTAGGACAACCATCAGACAACCATCAGTATTTACAAGGACAACCATCAGACAACCATCAGTATTTACAAGGACAACCATCAGTATTGACTAGGACAACCATCAGTATTGACTAGGACAACCATCAGTATTGACTAGAACAACCATCAGTATTGACTAGGACAACCATCAGTATTGACTAGAACAACCATCAGTATTGACTAGGACAACCATCAGTATTGACTAGAACAACCATCAGTATTGACTAGGACAACCATCAGTATTGACTAGGACAACCATCAGTATTGACTAGGACAACCATCAGTATTGACTAGGACAACCATCAGTATTGACTAGGACAACCATCAGTATTGACTAGGACAACCATCAGTATTGACTAGAACAACCATCAGTATTTATTAGGACAACCATCAGTATTGACTAGGACAACCATCAGTATTGACTAGGACAACCATCAGTATTGACTAGGACAACCATCAGTATTGACTAGGACAACCATCAGACAACCATCAGTATTGACCAGGACAACCATCAGTATTGACTAGGACAACCATCAGTATTGACTAGGACAACCATCAGTATTGACTAGGACAACCATCAGTATTGACTAGAACAACCATCAGTATTGACTAGGACAACCATCAGTATTTATTAGGACAACCATCAGACAACCATCAGTATTTACAAGGACAACCATCAGACAACCATCAGTATTGACTAGGACAACCATCAGTATTGACTAGGACAACCATCAGTATTGACTAGGACAACCATCAGTATTGACTAGGACAACCATCAGTATTGACTAGGACAACCATCAGTATTGACTAGGACAACCATCAGTATTGACTAGGACAACCATCAGTATTGATTAGGACAACCATCAGTATTGACTAGGACAACCATCAGTATTGACTAGAACAACCATCAGTATTGACTAGGACAACCATCAGTATTGACTAGGACAACCATCAGTATTGACTAGGACAACCATCAGTATTGACTAGGACAACCATCAGTATTGACTAGGACAACCATCAGTATTGACTAGGACAACCATCAGTATTGACTAGAACAACCATCAGTATTTATTAGGACAACCATCAGTATTGACTAGGACAACCATCAGTATTGACTAGGACAACCATCAGTATTGACTAGAACAACCATCAGTATTGACTAGGACAACCATCAGTATTTATTAGGACAACCATCAGTATTGACTAGGACAACCATCAGTATTGACTAGGACAACCATCAGTATTGACTAGGACAACCATCAGTATTGACTAGGACAACCATCAGTATATATTAGGACAACCATCAGTATTGACTAGGACAACCATCAGTATTGACTAGAACAACCATCAGTATTGACTAGGACAACCATCAGTATTGACTAGGACAACCATCAGTATTGAATAGGACAACCATCAGTATTGACTAGGACAACCATCAGTATTGACTAGGACAACCATCAGTATTGATTAGGACAACCATCAGTATTGACTAGGACAACCATCAGTATTGACTAGGACAACCATCAGACAACCATCAGTATTTATTAGGACAACCATCAGTATTTACTAGAACAACCATCAGTATTGACTAGGACAACCATCAGTATTGACTAGGACAACCATCAGTATTGACTAGAACAACCATCAGTATTGACTAGGACAACCATCAGTATTGACTAGGACAACCATCAGTATTTATTAGGACAACCATCAGTATTGACTAGGACAACCATCAGTATTGACTAGGACAACCATCAGTATTTATTAGGACAACCATCAGTATTGACTAGGACAACCATCAGTATTGATTAGGACAACCATCAGTATTGACTAGGACAACCATCAGTATTGACTAGGACAACCATCAGTATTGACTAGGACAACCATCAGTATTGACTAGGACAACCATCAGTATTGACTAGGACAACCATCAGTATTGACTAGGACAACCATCAGTATTGACTAGAACAACCATCAGTATTTATTAGGACAACCATCAGTATTGACTAGGACAACCATCAGTATTGACTAGGACAACCATCAGTATTGACTAGAACAACCATCAGTATTGACTAGGACAACCATCAGTATTTATTAGGACAACCATCAGTATTGACTAGGACAACCATCAGTATTGACTAGGACAACCATCAGTATTGACTAGGACAACCATCAGTATTGACTAGGACAACCATCAGTATATATTAGGACAACCATCAGTATTGACTAGGACAACCATCAGTATTGACTAGAACAACCATCAGTATTGACTAGGACAACCATCAGTATTGACTAGGACAACCATCAGTATTGAATAGGACAACCATCAGTATTGACTAGGACAACCATCAGTATTGACTAGGACAACCATCAGTATTGATTAGGACAACCATCAGTATTGACTAGGACAACCATCAGTATTGACTAGGACAACCATCAGACAACCATCAGTATTTATTAGGACAACCATCAGTATTTACTAGAACAACCATCAGTATTGACTAGGACAACCATCAGTATTGACTAGGACAACCATCAGTATTGACTAGAACAACCATCAGTATTGACTAGGACAACCATCAGTATTGACTAGGACAACCATCAGTATTTATTAGGACAACCATCAGTATTGACTAGGACAACCATCAGTATTGACTAGGACAACCATCAGTATTTATTAGGACAACCATCAGTATTGACTAGGACAACCATCAGTATTGATTAGGACAACCATCAGTATTGACTAGGACAACCATCAGTATTGACTAGGACAACCATCAGTATTGACTAGGACAACCATCAGTATTGACTAGGACAACCATCAGTATTGACTAGGACAACCATCAGTATTGACTAGGACAACCATCAGTATTGACTAGGACAGCCATCAGTATTTACAAGGACAACCATCAGTATTGACTAGGACAACCATCAGTATTGACTAGGACAACCATCAGTATTGACTAGGACAACCATCAGTATTGACTAGGACAACCATCAGACAACCATCAGTATTTACAAGGACAACCATCAGTATTGACTAGGACAACCATCAGTATTTATTAGGACAACCATCAGTATTGACTAGAACAACCATCAGTATTGACTAGGACAACCATCAGTATTGACTAGGACAACCATCAGTATTGACTAGGACAACCATCAGTATTGACGAGGACAACCATCAGTATTTATTAGGACAACCATCAGTATTGACTAGGACAACCATCAGTATTGACTAGGACAACCATCAGTATTGACTAGGACAACCATCAGTATTGACTAGGACAACCATCAGTATTGACTAGGACAACCATCAGTATTGACTAGGACAACCATCAGTATTGACTAGGACAACCATCAGACAACCATCAGTATTTACAAGGACAACCATCAGTATTGACTAGGACAACCATCAGTATTGACTAGGACAACCATCAGTATTGACTAGGACAACCATCAGACAACCATCAGTATTTACAAGGACAACCATCAGTATTTATTAGGACAACCATCAGACAACCATCAGTATTTACAAGGACAACCATCAGACAACCATCAGTATTTACAAGGACAACCATCAGTATTGACTAGGACAACCATCAGTATTGACTAGGACAACCATCAGTATTGACTAGAACAACCATCAGTATTGACTAGGACAACCATCAGTATTGACTAGAACAACCATCAGTATTGACTAGGACAACCATCAGTATTGACTAGAACAACCATCAGTATTGACTAGGACAACCATCAGTATTGACTAGGACAACCATCAGTATTGACTAGGACAACCATCAGTATTGACTAGGACAACCATCAGTATTGACTAGGACAACCATCAGTATTGACTAGGACAACCATCAGTATTGACTAGAACAACCATCAGTATTTATTAGGACAACCATCAGTATTGACTAGGACAACCATCAGTATTGACTAGGACAACCATCAGTATTGACTAGGACAACCATCAGTATTGACTAGGACAACCATCAGACAACCATCAGTATTGACCAGGACAACCATCAGTATTGACTAGGACAACCATCAGTATTGACTAGGACAACCATCAGTATTGACTAGGACAACCATCAGTATTGACTAGAACAACCATCAGTATTGACTAGGACAACCATCAGTATTTATTAGGACAACCATCAGACAACCATCAGTATTTACAAGGACAACCATCAGACAACCATCAGTATTGACTAGGACAACCATCAGTATTGACTAGGACAACCATCAGTATTGACTAGGACAACCATCAGTATTGACTAGGACAACCATCAGTATTGACTAGGACAACCATCAGTATTGACTAGGACAACCATCAGTATTGACTAGGACAACCATCAGTATTGATTAGGACAACCATCAGTATTGACTAGGACAACCATCAGTATTGACTAGAACAACCATCAGTATTGACTAGGACAACCATCAGTATTGACTAGGACAACCATCAGTATTGACTAGGACAACCATCAGTATTGACTAGGACAACCATCAGTATTGACTAGGACAACCATCAGTATTGACTAGGACAACCATCAGTATTGACTAGAACAACCATCAGTATTTATTAGGACAACCATCAGTATTGACTAGGACAACCATCAGTATTGACTAGGACAACCATCAGTATTGACTAGAACAACCATCAGTATTGACTAGGACAACCATCAGTATTTATTAGGACAACCATCAGTATTGACTAGGACAACCATCAGTATTGACTAGGACAACCATCAGTATTGACTAGGACAACCATCAGTATTGACTAGGACAACCATCAGTATATATTAGGACAACCATCAGTATTGACTAGGACAACCATCAGTATTGACTAGAACAACCATCAGTATTGACTAGGACAACCATCAGTATTGACTAGGACAACCATCAGTATTGATTAGGACAACCATCAGTATTGACTAGGACAACCATCAGTATTGACTAGGACAACCATCAGACAACCATCAGTATTTATTAGGACAACCATCAGTATTTACTAGAACAACCATCAGTATTGACTAGGACAACCATCAGTATTGACTAGGACAACCATCAGTATTGACTAGAACAACCATCAGTATTGACTAGGACAACCATCAGTATTGACTAGGACAACCATCAGTATTTATTAGGACAACCATCAGTATTGACTAGGACAACCATCAGTATTGACTAGGACAACCATCAGTATTTATTAGGACAACCATCAGTATTGACTAGGACAACCATCAGTATTGATTAGGACAACCATCAGTATTGACTAGGACAACCATCAGTATTGACTAGGACAACCATCAGTATTGACTAGGACAACCATCAGTATTGACTAGGACAACCATCAGTATTGACTAGGACAACCATCAGTATTGACTAGGACAACCATCAGTATTGACTAGAACAACCATCAGTATTTATTAGGACAACCATCAGTATTGACTAGGACAACCATCAGTATTGACTAGGACAACCATCAGTATTGACTAGAACAACCATCAGTATTGACTAGGACAACCATCAGTATTTATTAGGACAACCATCAGTATTGACTAGGACAACCATCAGTATTGACTAGGACAACCATCAGTATTGACTAGGACAACCATCAGTATTGACTAGGACAACCATCAGTATATATTAGGACAACCATCAGTATTGACTAGGACAACCATCAGTATTGACTAGAACAACCATCAGTATTGACTAGGACAACCATCAGTATTGACTAGGACAACCATCAGTATTGAATAGGACAACCATCAGTATTGACTAGGACAACCATCAGTATTGACTAGGACAACCATCAGTATTGATTAGGACAACCATCAGTATTGACTAGGACAACCATCAGTATTGACTAGGACAACCATCAGACAACCATCAGTATTTATTAGGACAACCATCAGTATTTACTAGAACAACCATCAGTATTGACTAGGACAACCATCAGTATTGACTAGGACAACCATCAGTATTGACTAGAACAACCATCAGTATTGACTAGGACAACCATCAGTATTGACTAGGACAACCATCAGTATTTATTAGGACAACCATCAGTATTGACTAGGACAACCATCAGTATTGACTAGGACAACCATCAGTATTTATTAGGACAACCATCAGTATTGACTAGGACAACCATCAGTATTGATTAGGACAACCATCAGTATTGACTAGGACAACCATCAGTATTGACTAGGACAACCATCAGTATTGACTAGGACAACCATCAGTATTGACTAGGACAACCATCAGTATTGACTAGGACAACCATCAGTATTGACTAGGACAACCATCAGTATTGACTAGGACAACCATCAGTATTTATTAGGACAACCATCAGTATTGACTAGGACAACCATCAGTATTGACTAGGACAACCATCAGTATTGACTAGGACAACCATCAGTATTTATTAGGACAACCATCAGACAACCATCAGTATTGACGAGGACAACCATCAGTATTTATTAGGACAACCATCAGTATTGACTAGGACAACCATCAGACAACCATCAGTATTGACTAGGACAACCATCAGTATTGACTAGGACAACCATCAGTATTGACTAGGACAACCATCAGTATTGACTAGGACAACCATCAGACAACCATCAGTATTGACTAGGACAACCATCAGTATTGACTAGGATAACCATCAGTATTGACTAGGACAACCATCAGACAACCATCAGTATTTATTAGGACAACCATCAGTATTTACTAGAACAACCATCAGTATTGACTAGGACAACCATCAGTATTGACTAGAACAACCATCAGTATTTATTAGGACAACCATCAGTATTGACTAGGACAACCATCAGACAACCATCAGTATTGACTAGGACAACCATCAGTATTGACTAGGACAACCATCAGTATTGACTAGGACAACCATCAGACAACCATCAGACAACCATCAGTATTGACGAGGACAACCATCAGTATTGATTAGGACAACCATCAGTATTGACTAGGACAACCATCAGTATTGACTAGGACAACCATCAGTATTGACTAGGATAACCATCAGTATTGACTAGAACAACCATCAGTATTGACTAGGACAACCATCAGTATTTACAAGGACAACCATCAGTATTGACTAGGACAACCATCAGTATTGACTAGGACAACCATCAGTATTGACTAGGACAACCATCAGTATTGACTAGGACAACCATCAGTATTGACTAGGACAACCATCAGTATTTATTAGGACAACCATCAGTATTGACTAGGACAACCATCAGTATTGACTAGGACAACCATCAGTATTGACTAGGACAACCATCAGTATTTATTAGGACAACCATCAGACAACCATCAGTATTGACTAGAACAACCATCAGTATTTACTAGGACAACCATCAGTATTGACTAGGACAACCATCAGTATTGACTAGGACAACCATCAGTATTGACTAGGACAACCATCAGACAACCATCAGTATTGACTAGGACAACCATCAGTATTGACCAAGACAACAATCAGTATTGACTAGGACAACCATCAGTATTGACTAGGACAACCATCAGTATTGACTAGGACAACCATCAGTATTGACTAGGACAACCATCAGTATTGACTAGGACAACCATCAGTATTGACTAGAACAACCATCAGTATTGACTAGGACAACCATCAGTATTGACTAGGACAACCATCAGTATTGACTAGAACAACCATCAGTATTGACTAGGACAACCATCAGTATTGACTAGAACAACCATCAGTATTGACTAGGACAACCATCAGTATTGACTAGGACAACCATCAGTATTGACTAGGACAACCATCAGACAACCATCAGTATTGGGGGCCTTCAGTACCTCGTGGACTGGGAGGGGTACGGGCCAGAGGAGAGATGCTGGGTTCCGGTGGAGGACGTTTTAGATCCTTCTATGTTAAAAGAATTCCACCGCCTCCATCCGGATCGCCCTGCACCTCGCCCTCCGGGTCGTCCCCGAGGCCGGTGTCGACGCGCTGCTGGAGCCGCGCGTCAGGGGGGGGGGTAATGTCACGACTTCTGCCGAAGTCGTTGCCTCTCCTTGTCCGGGCGGTGTTCGGCGGTCGACTTCACCGGTCTTCTAGTCATCATCGATCCATTTTTCATTTTCCATTGGTTTTGTCTTGTCTTCCCACACACCTGTTGTCAATCCCATTCATTACCTGTTGTGTATTTAACCCTCTGTTTCCCTTCATGTGTTTGTCAGAGATTGTTCGTTGTCAAGTGTTGTGTGTTTTGTGTATAGGTGTGCGATGGGTCTTCGTACCCAGATTTTGTATTATATTTTTCTGTGAGTGTTATGGAGCTAATTACTGGGACTTTTATTAAAGTACTCCATGCTACACTCTATTTTGACTCTCCTGCGCCTGACTTCCTCTGCCACTTATACACGCCAATGTGACAAGGACAACCATCAGTATTGACTAGAACAACCATCAGTATTTACTAGAACAACCATCAGTATTGACTAGGACAACCATCAGTATTGACTAGGACAACCATCAGTATTGACTAGGACAACCATCAGTATTGACTAGGACAACCATCAGTATTGACTAGAACAACCATCAGTATTGACTAGGACAACCATCAGTATTGACTAGGACAACCATCAGTATTGACTAGGACAACCATCAGTATTGACTAAGACAACCATCAGTATTGACTAGGACAACCATCAGTATTGACTAGGACAACCATCAGTATTTACAAGGACAACCATCAGTATTGACTAGGACAACCATCAGTATTGACTAGGACAACCATCAGTATTGACTAGAACAACCATCAGTATTGACTAGGACAACCATCAGTATTTATTAGGACAACCATCAGTATTGACTAGGACAACCATCAGTATTGACTAGGACAACCATCAGTATTGACTAGGACAACCATCAGTATTGACTAGAACAGCCATCAGTATTTACAAGGACAACCATCAGTATTGACTAGGACAACCATCAGTATTGACTAGGACAACCATCAGTATTGACTAGGACAACCATCAGTATTGACTAGGACAACCATCAGACAACCATCAGTATTTACAAGGACAACCATCAGTATTGACTAGGACAACCATCAGTATTGACTAGGACAACCATCAGTATTTATTAGGACAACCATCAGTATTGACTAGAACAACCATCAGTATTGACTAGGACAACCATCAGTATTGACTAGGACAACCATCAGTATTGACTAGGACAACCATCAGTATTGACTAGGACAACCATCAGTATTGACGAGGACAACCATCAGTATTTATTAGGACAACCATCAGTATTGACTAGGACAACCATCAGTATTGACTAGGACAACCATCAGTATTGACTAGGACAACCATCAGTATTTATTAGGACAACCATCAGTATTGACTAGAACAACCATCAGTATTGACTAGGACAACCATCAGTATTGACTAGGACAACCATCAGTATTGACTAGGACAACCATCAGTATTGACTAGGACAACCATCAGTATTGACTAGGACAACCATCAGTATTGACTAGGACAACCATCAGTATTGACTAGAACAACCATCAGTATTGACTAGGACAACCATCAGTATTGACTAGGACAACCATCAGTATTTATTAGGACAACCATCAGACAACCATCAGTATTGACTAGGACAACCATCAGACAACCATCAGTATTTACAAGGACAACCATCAGACAACCATCAGTATTTACAAGGACAACCATCAGTATTGACTAGGACAACCATCAGACAACCATCAGTATTGACTAGGACAACCATCAGTATTGACTAGGACAACCATCAGTATTGACTAGGACAACCATCAGTATTGACTAGGACAACCATCAGTATTGACTAGGACAACCATCAGTATTGACTAGAACAACCATCAGTATTGACTAGGACAACCATCAGTATTGACTAGGACAACCATCAGTATTGACTAGGACAACCATCAGTATTTATTAGGACAACCATCAGTATTGACTAGGACAACCATCAGTATTGACTAGAACAACCATCAGTATTTACAAGGACAACCATCAGTATTGACTAGGACAACCATCAGTATTGACTAGGACAACCATCAGTATTGACTAGGACAACCATCAGTATTGACTAGGACAACCATCAGTATTGACTAGGACAACCATCAGTATTGACTAGGACAACCATCAGTATTGACTAGGACAACCATCAGTATTGACTAGGACAACCATCAGTATTGACTAGGACAACCATCAGTATTGACTAGAACAACCATCAGTATTGACTAGGACAACCATCAGTATTGACTAGGACAACCATCAGACAACCATCAGTATTGACTAGGACAACCATCAGTATTGACTAGGACAACCATCAGTATTGACTAGGACAACCATCAGTATTGACTAGGACAACCATCAGTATTGACTAGGACAACCATCAGTATTGACTAGAACAACCATCAGTATTGACTAGGACAACCATCAGTATTGACTAGGACAACCATCAGTATTGACTAGGACAACCATCAGTATTGACTAGGACAACCATCAGTATTGACTAGGACAACCATCAGTATTGACTAAGACAACCATCAGTATTGACTAGAACAACCATCAGTATTGACTAGGACAACCATCAGTATTGACTAGGACAACCATCAGTATTGACTAGGACAACCATCAGTATTGACTAGAACAACCATCAGTATTGACTAGGACAACCATCAGTATTGACTAGGACAACCATCAGTATTGACTAGAACAACCATCAGTATTGACTAGGACAACCATCAGTATTGACTAGGACAACCATCAGTATTGACTAGGACAACCATCAGTATTGACTAGAACAACCATCAGTATTGACTAGGACAACCATCAGTATTTATTAGGACAACCATCAGTATTTACTAGGACAACCATCAGTATTGACTAGGACAACCATCAGTATTGACTAGGACAACCATCAGTATTGACTAGGACAACCATCAGTATTGACTAGGACAACCATCAGTATTTATTAGGACAACCATCAGTATTGACTAGGACAACCATCAGTATTGACTAGGACAACCATCAGTATTGACTAGGACAACCATCAGTATTGACTAGGACAACTATCAGTATTGACTAGGACAACCATCAGTATTTACTAAGACAACCATTAGTATTTACAAGGACAACCATCAGTATTGACTAGGACAACCATCAGTATTGACGAGGACAACCATCAGTATTGATTAGGACAACCATCAGTATTGACTAGGACAACCATCAGTATTGACTAGGACAACCATCAGTATTGACTAGGATAACCATCAGTATTAACTAGAACAACCATCAGTATTGACTAGGACAACCATCAGTATTGACTAGGACAACCATCAGTATTGACTTGGACAACCATCAGTATTGACTAGGACAACCATCAGTATTGACTAGGACAACCATCAGTATTGACTAGGACAACCATCAGTATTTATTAGGACAACCATCAGTATTGACTAGGACAACCATCAGTATTTATTAGGACAACCATCAGACAACCATCAGTATTGACTAGAACAACCATCAGTATTTACTAGGACAACCATCAGTATTGACTAGGACAACCATCAGTATTGACTAGGACAACCATCAGACAACCATCAGTATTTACTAGGACAACCATCAGTATTGACTAGGACAACCATCAGTATTGACTAGGACAACCATCAGTATTGACTAGGACAACCATCAGTATTGACTAGGACAACCATCAGTATTGACTAGGACAACCATCAGTATTGACTAGGACAACCATCAGTATTGACTAGGACAACCATCAGACAACCATCAGTATTGGGGGCCTTCAGTACCTCGTGGACTGGGAGGGGTACGGGCCGGAGGAGAGATGCTGGGTTCCGGTGGAGGACGTTTTAGATCCTTCTATGTTAAAAGAATTCCACCGCCTCCATCCGGATCGCCCTGCACCTCGCCCTCCGGGTCGTCCCCGAGGCCGGTGTCGACGCGCTGCTGGAGGCGCGCGTCAGGGGGGGGGTAATGTCACGACTTCTGCCGAAGTCGTTGCCTCTCCTTGTCCGGGCGGTGTTCGGCGGTCGACTTCACCGGTCTTCTAGTCATCATCGATCCATTTTTCATTTTCCATTGGTTTTGTCTTGTCTTCCCACACACCTGTTGTCAATCCCATTCATTACCTGTTGTGTATTTAACCCTCTGTTTCCCTTCATGTGTTTGTCAGAGATTGTTCGTTGTCAAGTGTTGTGTGTTTTGTGTATAGGTGTGCGATGGGTCTTCGTACCCAGATTTTGTATTATATTTTTCCGTGAGTGTTATGGAGCTAATTACTGGGACTTTTATTAAAGTACTCCATGCTACACTCTATTTTGACTCTCCTGCGCCTGACTTCCTCTGCCACTTATACACGCCAATGTGACAAGGACAACCATCAGTATTGACTAGAACAACCATCAGTATTTACTAGAACAACCATCAGTATTGACTAGGACAACCATCAGTATTGACTAGGACAACCATCAGTATTGACTAGGACAACCATCAGTATTGACTAGGACAACCATCAGTATTGACTAGAACAACCATCAGTATTGACTAGGACAACCATCAGTATTGACTAGGACAACCATCAGTATTGACTAGGACAACCATCAGTATTGACTAAGACAACCATCAGTATTGACTAGGACAACCATCAGTATTGACTAGGACAACCATCAGTATTTACAAGGACAACCATCAGTATTGACTAGGACAACCATCAGTATTGACTAGGACAACCATCAGTATTGACTAGGACAACCATCAGTATTGACTAGGACAACCATCAGTATTGACTAGGACAACCATCAGTATTTACTAAGACAACCATCAGTATTTACAAGGACAACCATCAGTATTGACTAGGACAACCATCAGTATTGACGAGGACAACCATCAGTATTGATTAGGACAACCATCAGTATTGACTAGGACAACCATCAGTATTGACTAGGACAACCATCAGTATTGACTAGGATAACCATCAGTATTGACTAGAACAACCATCAGTATTGACTAGGACAACCATCAGTATTGACTAGGACAACCATCAGTATTGACTAGGACAACCATCAGTATTGACTAGAACAACCATCAGTATTGACTAGGACAACCATCAGTATTGACTAAGACAACCATCAGTATTGACTCGGACAACCATCAGTATTGACTAGAACAACCATCAGTATTGACTAGGACAACCATCAGTATTTATTAGGACAACCATCATTATTGACTAGGACAACCATCAGTATTGACTAGGACAACCATCAGACAACCATCAGTATTGACTAGGACAACCATCAGTATTGACTAGGACAACCATCAGTATTTATTAGGACAACCATCAGTATTGACTAGAACAACCATCAGTATTGACTAGGACAACCATCAGTATTGACTAGGACAACCATCAGACAACCATCAGTATTGACTAGGACAACCATCAGTATTTATTAGGACAACCATCAGTATTGACTAGGACAACCATCAGTATTGACTAGGACAACCATCAGACAACCATCAGTATTGACTAGGACAACCATCAGTATTTATTAGGACAACCATCAGTATTGACTAGGACAACCATCAGTATTGACTAGGACAACCATCAGTATTGACTAGGACAACCATCAGTATTGACTAGGACAACCATCAGTATTGACTAGGACAACTTGTCCTGGGTTATCTGGGTTTCCTGGGTTATCTGGGTTGTCTGGGTTGTCTGGGTTGTCCTGGGTTGTCCTGGGTTGTCTGGGTTGTCTGGGTTGTCTGGGTTATCTGGGTTGTCTGGGTTGCCCTGGGTTGTCCTGGGTTGTCCTGGGTTATCTGGGTTATCTGGGTTATCCTGGGTTGTCTGGGTTGTCTGGGTTGTCCTGGGTTGTCTTGGGTTATCTGGGTTATCTGGGTTGTCTGGGTTGTCCTGGGTTGTCTGGGTTGTCTGGGTTGTCTGGGTTATCTGGGTTATCTGGGTTGTCCTGGGTTATCCTGGGTTATCCTGGGTTGTCCTGGGTTGTCTGGGTTGTCCTGGGTTGTCCTGGGTTGTCCTGGGTTATCTGGGTTGTCTGGGTTGTCCTGGGTTGTCCTGGGTTGTCCTGGGTTATCTGGGTTGTCCTGGGTTGTCCTGGGTTGTCCTGGGTTATCTGGCTTGTCTGGGTTGTCTGGGTTGTCTGGGTTGTCCTGGGTTGTCCTGGGTTGTCCTGGGTTGTCTGGGTTATCTGGGTTGTCTGGGTTGTCCTTGGTTATCTGGGTTATCTGGGTTGTCCTGGGTTGTCTGGGTTGTCCTGGGTTGTCCTGGGTTGTCTGGGTTGTCTGGGTTGTCCTGGGTTGTCCTGGGTTGTCCTAGGTTGTCCTGGGTTATCCTGGGTTGTCCTGGGTTGTCCTGGGTTGATCTGGGTTGTCCTGGGTTGTCCTGGTTTGTCTGGGTTGTCCTGGGTTGTCCTGGGTTGTCCTGGGTTATCCTGGGTTGTCCTGGGTTGTCCTGGGTTGTCTGGGTTGTCCTGGGTTGTCCTGGATTGTCCTGGGTTGTCTGGGTTATCTGGGTTGTCGTGGGTTGTCTGGGTTGTCTGGGTTGTCCTGGGTTGTCCTGGGTTGTCTGGGTTGTCTGGGTTGTCTGGGTTGTCTGGGTTGTCTGGGTTATCTGGGTTGTCCTGGGTTGTCCTGGGTTGTCCTGGGTTGTCCTGGGTTGTCCTGGGTTATCTGGGTTGTCTGGGTTGTCCTGGGTTGTCCTGGGTTGTCCTGGGTTGTCCTGGGTTGTCCTGGGTTATCTGGGTTGTCTGGGTTGTCCTGGGTTATCTGGGTTGTCTGGGTTGTCCTGGGTTGTCTGGGTTGTCTGGGTTGTCTGGGTTGTTCTGGGTTATCTGGGTTGTCCTGGTTGTCTGGGTTGTCCTGGGTTGTCCTGGGTTGTCCTGTGTTGTCCTGGGTTGTCTGGGTTGTCTGGGTTGTCTGGGTTATCTGGGTTATCTGGGTTGTCTGGGTTATCTGGGTTATCTGGGTTGTCTGGGTTATCTGGGTTATCTGGGTTATCTGGGTTTTCCTGGGTTGTCCTGGGTTGTCCTGGGTTGTCCTGGGTTGTCCTGGGTTGTCCTGGGTTATCTGGGTTGTCCTTGGTTGTCCTGGGTTGTCCTGGGTTGTCCTGGGTTATCTGGGTTGTCTGGGTTGTCCTGGGTTGTCTGGGTTGTCCTGGGTTGTCTGGGTTATCTGGGTTGTCTGGGTTGTCCTGGGTTATCTGGGTTATCTGGGTTGTCCTGGGTTGTCTGAGTTGTCCTTGGTTGTCTGGGTTGTCTGGGTTGTCTGGGTTGTCCTGGGTTGTCTTGGGTTATCCTGGGTTGTCCTGGGTTGTCCTGGGTTGTCCTGTGTTATCTGGGTTGTCTGGGTTGTCCTGGGTTATCTGGGTTATCTGGGTTGTCCTGGGTTGTCCTGGGTTGTCCTGGGTTGTCTGGGTTGTCTGGGTTGTCCTGGGTTGTCCTGGGTTTTCTGGGTTGTCTGGGTTATCTGGGTTTTCCTGGGTTGTCTGGGTTGTCCTGGGTTGTCCTGGGTTGTCCTGGGTTGTCCTGGGTTGTCTGGGTTATCTGGGTTATCTGGGTTATCTGGGTTGTCCTGGGTTATCTGGGTTGTCCTGGGTTATCCTGGGTTGTCTGGGTTGTCTGGGTTGTCCTGGGTTGTCCTGGGTTGTCCTGGGTTGTCCTGGGTTATCTGGGTTGTCTGGGTTGTCCTGGGTTGTCCTGGGTTGTCCTGGGTTGTCCTGGGTTGTCCTGGGTTTTCCTGGGTTATCTGGGTTGTCCTGGGTTGTCCTGGGTTGTCCTGGGTTGTCCTGGGTTGTCCTGGGTTATCTGGGTTGTCCTGGGTTGTAATCCTGTCAATATTTCTTCAGGAGGTCAGAGACAATGCAGGGGTCACTGTTTCCTACATAGTGCCCTTTGCTGAAAAGTAGTGCACTATGTAGGGACCGGGATGCCATTTGGTCTAAAGTAGTGCACTATGTAGGGAACGGGATGCCATTTGTGATGCACTCTAAAGCCCTGCTACATGTATTTATGTAACGTAGTCAAATGTCATCGGCTGTTGGATTAATCTCTCAGCAGGCTACTGTGCTAATTGGTTTAGAGTTTGTTTATGCTAAACATGTTGAGAAACTAATTTAAACATTTATAACAAATGTGCCACGCTGGAGCAAAATATCAAGTATGATCTGAATTATAATTTAAACACTTATAACAAATGTGCCACGCTGGAGCAAAATATCAAGTATGATCTGAATTATAATTTAAACACTTCACTCTCATTTTAATAAAGATGTTTAAAAATATCTATTCGAAATGTAAATTCCATGCAAATGTATTCTTCAACGGATTTGCACATTTATTCAGTGACTCAATGTGTCCATTCACACACACACGTTATATTAACGCAGCTGTGAGTTAACCAACCCACAGTGTGCTAATGTATGGATGAATTATAGATTACACGAGGCACTTACAGCACGCTATTCTATAAAGCCCTTAATGCTCATAATTCTCATAACCTCTCTTGGGTACGTGAGACGTTAGCGTCCCCACCTCTTCAACAGCCATGTGAAACTGCTGGGCGCCAAATTCAAATACAAGAAATACTCATTATAAAAATTCAGAAAACAAAACATATTTTACACAAGTTTAAAGATTAACTTCTTGTGAATCCAACCACGGTGTCAGATTTTAAAAAATGCTTTACGGCGAAAGCATACCTTACGATTATTTGAGAACATAGCCCACTAAACAAATCATTACAAACAGTAGCCAGCCAAGTAGAACAGTTACACATGTCAGAAATAGAGATAAAATTAATCCCTGACCTTTGATGATCTTCATATGGTTGCACTCAGCAGACATTCATTTACTCAATAAATGTTCCTTTTGTTCGATAAAGTCTCTTTATATCCAGAAACATCTGTTTTGTTCACGCGTTTTCTTCAGTAATCCACAGGCTCAAACGCAGTCAAAACAGGAAGACAAAAAAAAAATCTAAATTGTATCCGTAAAGTTCATAGAAACATGTCAAATGATGTTTATATTCAATCCTCAGGTTGTTTTTAGCCTAAATAATCGATAATATTTCAACCGGACAATAACGTCGTCAATATATAAGGTAAACAAGAAAGGCGCGCTCTCGGTCGCGCGCAGGAAAAAGCTCTGTGACACGGCAGGGTCCACTCATTCAGACTGCTCTTATTCCCTCATTTTTCAAAATACTAGCCTGAAACAATTTCTAAAGACTGTTGACATCTAGTGGAAGACATATAAACTGCAATTTGAGTCCCAAGTCAATGGATACTGTAATGGCATTGAATAGAAAACTACAAAACAAAACCAAAAACTACTTCCTGAATGAATTTTTCTCAGGTTTTCGCCTGCCAAATCAGTTCTGTTATACTCACACTCACACTCACACTCATACTCACTACCTGCTATAACATAAAACCCTTAATAAACTACCTGCTATAACATAAAACCCTTAATAAACTACCTGCTATAACATAAAACCCTTAATACCTGTAATAAACTACCTGCTATAACATAAAACCCTTAATAAACTACCTGCTATAATATAAAACCCTTAATAAACTACCTGCTATAACATAAAACCCTTAATAAACTACCTGCTATAACATAAAACCCTTAATAAACTACCTGCTATAACATAAAACCCTTAATACCTGTAATAAACTACCTGCTATAACATAAAACCCTTAATAAACTACCTGCTATAACATAAAACCCTTAATACCTGTAATAAACTACCTGCTATAACATAAAACCCTTAATAAACTACCTGCTATAATATAAAACCCTTAATAAACTACCTGCTATAACATAAAACCCTTAATAAACTACCTGCTATAACATAAAACCCTTAATAAACTACCTGCTATAACATAAAACCCTTAATACCTGTAATAAACTACCTGCTATAACATAAAACCCTTAATAAACTACCTGCTATAACATAAAACCCTTAATAAACTACCTGCTATAACATAAAACCCTTAATAAACTACCTGCTATAACATAAAACCCTTAATAAACTACCTGCTATAACATAAAACCCTTAATAAACTACCTGCTATAACATAAAACCCTTAATAAACTACCTGCTATAACATAAAACCCTTAATAAACTACCTGCTATAACATAAAACCCTTAATAAACTACCTGCTATAACATAAAACCCTTAATAAACTACCTGCTATAACATAAAACCCTTAATAAACTACCTGCTATAACATAAAACCCTTAATACCTGTAATAAACTACCTGCTATAACATAAAACCCTTAATACCTGTAATAAACTACCTGCTATAACATAAAACCCTTAATAAACTACCTGCTATAACATAAAACCCTTAATAAACTACCTGCTATAACATAAAACCCTTAATAAACTACCTGCTATAACATAAAACCCTTAATAAACTCCCTGCTATAACATAAAACCCTTAATAAACTACCTGCTATAACATAAAACCCTTAATAAACTACCTGCTATAACATAAAACCCTTAATAAACTACCTGCTATAACATAAAACCCTTAATAAACTACCTGCTATAACATAAAACCCTTAATAAACTACCTGCTATAACATAAAACCCTTAATAAACTACCTGCTATAACATAAAACCCTTAATAAACTCCCTGCTATAACATAAAACCCTTAATAAACTACCTGCTATAACATAAAACCCTTAATAAACTACCTGCTATAACATAAAACCCTTAATAAACTACCTGCTATAACATAAAACCCTTAATAAACTACCTGCTATAACATAAAACCCTTAATAAACTACCTGCTATAACATAAAACCCTTAATAAACTACCTGCTATAACATAAAACCCTTAATAAACTACCTGCTATAACATAAAACCCTTAATAAACTACCTGCTATAACATAAAACCCTTAATAAACTACCTGCTATAACATAAAACCCTTAATAAACTACCTGCTATAACATAAAACCCTTAATAAACTACCTGCTATAACATAAAACCCTTAATAAACTACCTGCTATAACATAAAACCCTTAATACCTGTAATAAACTACCTGCTATAACATAAAACCCTTAATAAACTACCTGCTATAACATAAAACCCTTAATAAACTACCTGCTATAACATAAAACCCTTAATAAACTACCTGCTATAACATAAAACCCTTAATAAACTACCTGCTATAACATAAAACCCTTAATAAACTACCTGCTATAACATAAAACCCTTAATAAACTACCTGCTATAACATAAAACCCTTAATAAACTACCTGCTATAATATAAAACCCTTAATAAACTACCTGCTATAACATAAAACCCTTAATAAACTACCTGCTATAACATAAAACCCTTAATAAACTACCTGCTATAACATAAAACCCTTAATAAACTACCTGCTATAACATAAAACCCTTAATAAACTACCTGCTATAACATAAAACCCTTAATAAACTACCTGCTATAACATAAAACCCTTAATACTCATAACCTGGACATGACTCTGTATTTATAGGATAATATAGGATCATATAAGATAATATAGGATCATTTAATTTAAGATATTATAGGAAGATATACGATCGTATAGGATCATTTAAGAAAGTAGTGGATAATATAAGATAATATAGGATAATGTAGGATAATATAAGATAATGCAGGATAATGCAGGATAATATAAGATAATATAGAATAATATAAGATAGTGTAGGATAATATAAGATAATAGAAGATAATATAGGATAATGTAAGATAATATTTAAGATAATATAAGATAATATAGGATAATATAAGATAATATTTAAGATAATATAAGATAATATAGGATAATATAAGATAATATTTAAGATAATATAGGATAATGTAAGATAACATAGGACAATATTTAAAAGAATTTTAAAGAGAATATATAAGATAATATAGGATAATATAAGATGATATAGGATAATACTTAAGATAATATTTAAGATAATATTTAAGATACTATTTAAGATAATATTTAAGATAATATATAACATAGGATAATATAGAATAATATAAGATAATATAGGATAGTATAAGATAATATAACATAATATATAAGATGATATAATATAGAATAATATAAGATAATATAGGATAATAAATAAGATGATATGTGAGATAATATAAGATAATACTAGATAATACGTGTCATAATATAAGATAATATAGGATAGTATAAGATCAAATAGGATCATTTAATATAAGATATTATAGGAAGATATAAGATCATATAGGATCATTTAATATAAGATATTATAGGAAGATATAAGATCATATAGGATCATTTAATATAAGATATTATAGGAAGATATAAGATCATATAGGATCATTTAATATAAGATATTATAGGAAGATATAAGATCATATAGGATCATTTAATATAAGATATTATAGGAAGATATAAGATCATATAGGATCATTTAATATAAGATATTATAGGAAGATATAAGATCATATAGGATCATTTAATATAAGATATTATAGGAAGATATAAGATCATATAGGATCATTTAATATAAGATATTATAGGAAGATATAAGATCATATAGGATCATTTAATATAAGACATTATAGGAAGATATAAGATCATATAGGATCATTTAATATAAGATATTATAGGAAGATATAAGATCATATAGGATCATTTAATATAAGATATTATAGGAAGATATAAGATCATATAGGATCATTTAAGAAAGTAGAGGATAATATAAGATAATATAGGATAATGTACGATAATGTACGATAATGTAGGATAATGTGGGATAATATACGATAATGTAGGATAATATAAGATAATGTAGGATAATATAAGATAATCTAAGATAATATAGGGTAATCTAAGATAATATTGGATCATGTAAGATCGTTGTGTACATTAGTTTCCACACATTACACCACAACGTTCTGTCAGGAGGTTTTCCTCTTCTACAAACGGCTTCATCTGATCCTCTCTGTTTTTCTGACTGGAGACACTCTGTCTAAATCCTAACTGGCACCCTATTCCCTATATAGTGGATTACTTTTAGTGCCCTATGTAGGGAATAGGGTGCCAATTGTTACGCAGCTAACGTTTACAATTCATAACCCTAATTACCCAGCCTAAAGGCACAATTAATCAGCAGCAAAGCAAACACCTAAATATACAGTGAATTATTTATAAGATGCTTTAGAATGTCTCCTTTCTAGAACAGACTGAGAGGATTAGAGTGTAGAGGGTAGAATGTCTCCTTTCTAGAACAGACTGAGAGGATTAGAGTGTAGAGGGTAGAATGTCTCCTTTCTAGAACAGAC
The DNA here is from genome assembly GCF_029448725.1 of Salvelinus fontinalis. Classification (NCBI taxonomy): domain Eukaryota; kingdom Metazoa; phylum Chordata; class Actinopteri; order Salmoniformes; family Salmonidae; genus Salvelinus; species Salvelinus fontinalis. Next base: position 3,505,255 of record NC_074705.1, read on the forward strand.
TGAGAGGATTAGAGTGTAGAGGGTAGAATGTCTCCTTTCCAGAACAGACTGAGAGGATTAGAGTGTAGAGGGTAAAATGTCTCCTTTCCAGAACAGACTGAGAGGATTAGAGTGTAGAGGGTAGAATGTCTCCTTTCTAGAACAGACTGAGAGGATTAGAGTGTAGAGGGTAGAATGTCTCCTTTCTAGAACAGACTGAGAGGATTAGAGTGTAGAGGGTAAAATGTCTCCTTTCTAGAACAGACTGAGAGGATTAGAGTGTAGAGGGTAAAATGTCTCCTTTCCAGAACAGACTGAGAGGATTAGAGTGTAGAGGGTAGAATGTCTCCTTTCTAGAACAGACTGAGAGGATTAGAGTGTAGAGGGTAGAATGTCTCCTTTCTAGAACATACTGAGAGGATTAGAGTGTAGAAGGTAGAATGTCTTCTTTCTAGAACAGACTGAGAGGATTAGAGTGTAGAGGGTAAAATGTCTCCTTTCTAGAACAGACTGAGAGGATTAGAGTGTACTTTGAAAAAATCGGCTATGAAAAGCCAACTGACATTTACTTCTGAGGTGCTGACCTGTTGCACCCTCGACAACTACTGTGATTATTATTATTTCACCCTGCTGGTCATCTATGAACATTTGAACATCTTGGCCATGTTCTGTTATAGTCTCCACCCGGCACAGCCAGAAGAGGACTGGCCACCCCTCAGAGCCTGCTTCCTCTCTAGGTTTCTTCCTAGGTTCCTGCCTTTCTAGGGAGTTTTTCCTAGCCACCGTGCTTCTACATCTGCATTGCTTGCTGTTTGGGGTTTTAGGCTGGGTTTCTGTACAGCACTTTGAGATATCAGCTGATGTAAAAAGGGCTTTATAAATATTTTTGATTTGATGTGGATTTTAGTGAAATTATTGTATTTTTGTATTGTGAATTCAATAAGTATTCAGTAGAAATGTAATGAAGACTAATCACTAGTTACTTTAGATGAGTCACCTAGTTTACCAGATACAAACAAAGAGAACGATCATCTGTCATTGAAAATCTTTCAGCATTAGGATTTACCAAACGAAACACACAACATCAATCTGCCTAATCACTTATCCTCCTACTTCAGACATTTAGTCTGTCCCTTCTGTCACCCATCAGACAGCCATAATCATTCTTCTGAAAATCTATTTATTGGTCAAGACTGATGTGTTCTGCTCTTCCTCGGCCCACAGGACCGGAACCATGACACAATGAGCAGTGATCCCATTGAGGAGAACAGTGTGTAATAGAACACACTTCCTCATTCTCCTCCATCTCTCCTCCCTCTCCTCCATCCCTCCATCTCTCCTTCCTCTCCTCCATCCCTCCATCTCTCCTTCCTCTCCTCCATCCCTCCATCTCTCCTTCCTCTCCTCCTTCTCTCCTTCCTCTCCTCCATCCCTCCATCTCTCTTTCCTCTCCTCCATCTCTCCTTCCTCTCCTCCATCCCTCCACCTCTCCTTCCTCTCCTCCATCCCTCCATCTCTCCTTCCTCTCCTCCATCCCTCCATCTCTCCTTCCTCTCCTCCTTCTCTCCTTCCTCTCCTCCATCCCTCCATCTCTCTTTCCTCTCCTCCATCTCTCCTTCCTCTCCTCCATCCCTCCATCTCTCCTTCCTCTCCTCCATCTCTCCTTCCTCTCCTTCCTCTCCTCCATCCCTCCATCTCTCCTTCCTCTCCTCCATCCCTCCACCTCTCCTTCCTCTCCTCCATCTCTCCTTCCTCTCCTCCATCTCTCCTTCCTCTCCTCCATCTCTCCTTCCTCTCCTTCCTCTCCTCCATCTCTCCTTCCTCTCCTCCATCCCTCCACCTCTCCTTCCTCTCCTCCATCTCTCCTTCCTCTCCTCCATCTCTCCTTCCTCTCCTCCATCCCTCCACCTCACCTCCCTCTCCTCCATCTCTCCTCCATCCCTCCATCTCTCCTTCCTCTCCTCCATCCCACCATCCCTCCATCTCTCCTCCATCTCTCCTTCCTCTCCTCCTTCCTCTCCTTCCTCTCCTCCACCTCTCCTTCCTCTCCTCCATCTCTCCTTCCTCTCCTCCTTCCTCTCCTTCTTCTCCTCCATCTCTCCTTCCTCTCCTCCATCCCTCCACCTCTCCTTCCTCTCCTCCATCCCTCCATCCCTCCATCCATCCATCTCTCCTTTCATCTCTCCTTTCTCTCGTCCTTTCTCTCCTTCCCCCCTCATTCCTCCATCTCTCCTTCCTCTCCTCCGTCCTCTCCTCCACCTCACCTCCCTCTCCTCCATCTCTCCTTCTTCTCCTCCATCTCTCCTTCCTCTCCTCCATCCCTCCACCTCTCCTTCCTCTCCTCCATCCCTCCATCCCTCCATCCATCCATCTCTCCTTCCATCTCTCCTTCCTCTCGTCCTTTCTCTCCTTCCCCCCTCATTCCTCAATCTCTCCTTCCTCTCCTCCGTCCTCTCCTCCACCTCACCTCCCTCTCCTCCATCTCTCCTTCCTCTCCTCCATCTCTCCTTCCTCTCCTCCCTCTCCTCCATCTCTCCTTCCTCTCCTCCATCTCTCCTTCCTCTCCTCCGTCCTCTCCTCCATCCCTCCATCTCTCCTTCCTCTCCTCCATCTCTCCTTCCTCTCCTCCGTCCTCTCCTCCATCTCTCCTCCGTCCTCTCCTCCATCTCTCCTTCCTCTCCTCCATCCTCTCCTCCACCTCTCCTCCCTCTCCTCCATCTCTCCTTCCTCTCCTCCACCCCTCCTTCCTCTCCTCCACCCCTCCTTCCTCTCCTCCATCTCTCTTTCCCCCCTCATCCCTCCATCTCTCCTTCCCTCCATCTCTCCTCCCTCTCCTCCATCTCTCCTTCCTCTCCTCCATCTCTCCTTCCTCTCCTCCACCTCTCCTCCCTCTCCTCCATCTCTCCTTCCTCTCCATCTCTCCTCCCTCTCCTCCATCTCTCCTCCCTCTCCTCCATCTCTCCTTCCTCTCCATCTCTCCTTCCTCTCCTCCACCTCTCCTTCCTCTCCATCTCTCCTTCCTCTCCCCCACCTCTCCTTCCTCTCCTCCATCTCTCCTTCCTCTCCTCTGTCCTTCCCCTCTCCTCCACCTCTCCTTCCTTTCTCTCCTCCATCTCTCCTTCCTCTCCTCTGTCCGTCCCCTCTCCTCCACCTCTCCTTACTCTCCTCCATCTCCCCTTCCTCTCCTCTGTCCGTCCTTCCTCTCCTCCACCTCTCCTTCATCTCTCATTCCTCTCCTCGGCCCCCAGGCCCCAGTCTCTAACAGATCGAAACAGTAGACCACACACCTTCTCTCTCTAACTGGCTATGTGACATTTTGGGAGGAGAGGGAGCGTTTGAGGAAGAGGGATTGAGGGTGGATAAAAAGGAGAGAGGAAAGGAGGAGAGGTGAGGATGAATTGCCCAGCCATCCTCTGTAACTGGCTTTGGGGAGTTTTGGGAGGTGGGAGTCAGATGAGAAGGGAGGAAGGAAAGGAACGAGGAGAGATTGAGGGAGGAGAGGTGGAGGGAGGAGAGGTGGAAGGAGGAGAGGAAAGAGGAGAGACGGAGGGAGGAGAGGAACGAGGGGAGATGGAGGGAGGAGAGAATGAGGAGGGAGGTGTGAGAGGAATGAGGAGAGATGGAGGGAGGAGAGGTGGAGGGAGGAGAGGAACGAGGAGAGATAGGGGAAAGGAGAGAAATGAGGAGAGATGGAGGGAGGAGAGGAACAAAGAGAGATGGAGGGAGGAGAGGAGGGAGGAGGGAGGAGAGGTGTGAGAGGAATGAGGAGAGATGGAGGGAGGAGAGGTGGAGGGAGGAGAGGTGGAGGGAGGAGAGGAACGAGGAGAGATTAAAGAGGAGAGGAATGAGGAGAGATGGAGGGAGGAGAGGAACAAGGAGAGATGGAGTGAGGAGAGGAATGAGGAGGGAGGAGAGGTGTGAGTGGAATGAGGAGAGATGGAGGGAGGAGAGGTGGAGGGAGGAGAGGACCAAGGAGAGATGGAGGAAGGAGAGGAACGAGGGGAGATGGAGTGAGGAGAGGAACGAGGAGGGAGGAGAGGTGTGAGTGGAGCAGACAAGAGAAGGAGTGGGAGGAGAGACAAGAGGATGTGTGCGATGGATCGGGAGGGAAGGAGAGGTGCCAGTGATTGCTCTGAGGACAGATCTACCCTGGGGGCAATGTCCCCCTCTGCTAATATTGATGTAGAGTGAGGAGGATAAGCTTGGCTGACTTCTTATATCTAATTGTACCTGGGAGCTGAAACCTCAGGGCTGATTTTGCCTTAGGTGAGCTTTCCAGAAACACTAGAATGACTATGTGCTGGGAATCCGAAAGGCAATGGAGGGCTGGAGAAAGAAACCTAATATTTTGTCTCATAATAAGTACTCTGTGTCCCAAAAAGGCTGACTAGGGCCCTCAAGGGCAGCTCTGTCTAGGGCCCTTAGGTGCAGCTCTGTCTAGGGCCCTTAGGTGCAGCTCTGTCTAGGGCCCTTAGGTGCAGCTCTGTCTAGGGCCCTTAGGTGCAGCTTTGTCTAGGGCCCTTGGGTGCAGCTCTGTCTAGGGCCCTAAGGTGCAGCTCTGTCAAGGGCCCTTAGGTGCAGCTCTGTCTACGGCCCTCAAGGGCAGCTCTGTCTAGGGCCCTTAGGTGCAGCTCTGTCTAGGGCCCTCAAGGGCACCTCTGTCAAGGGCCCTTAGGTGCAGCTCTGTCTATGGCCCTAAGGAGCAGCTCTGACTAGGGCCCTTAGGTGCAGCTCTGACTAGGGCCCTTAGGTGCAGCTCTGACTAGGGCCCTTAGGTGCAGCTCTGTCTAGGGCCCTCAAGGGCAGCTCTGTCTAGGGCCCTTAGGGGCAGCTCTGTCTAGGGCCCTTAGGGGCAGCTCTGTCTAGGGCCCTCAAGGGCAGCTCTGAATCTGAAAGACAACGGAGGAGTGGAGAGAGAAACCTGAACATCTATTTAATGCTGAGGACTGCTGAGGACTGTCTGCTCCATCACCATCATCACCATGCTCCTGTTGTTGTGGTGAGGACCAGGAGTGTTGCTGTCATCCTCCAACCATCATCACCATGCTCCTGTTGTTGTGGTGAGGACCAGGAGTGTTGCTGTCATCCTCCAACCATCATCACCATGCTCCTGTTGTTGTGGTGAGGACCAGGAGTGTTGCTGTCATCCTCCAACCATCATCACCGTGCTCCTGTTGTTGTGGTGAGGACCAGGAGTGTTGCTGTCATCCTCCAACCATCATCACCGTGCTCCTGTTGTTGTGTTGAGGACCAGGAGTGTTGCTGTCATCCTCCAACCATCATCACCATGCTCCTGTTGTTGTGGTGAGGACCAGGAGTGTTGCTGTCATCCTCCAACCATCATCACCATGCTCCTGTTGTTGTGGTGAGGACCTGGAGTGTTGCTGTCATCCTCCAACCATCATCACCATGCTCCTGTTGTTGTGTTGTGGTGAGGACCAGGAGTGTTGCTGTCATCCTCCAACCATCATCACCATGCTCCTGTTGTTGTGGTGAGGACCTGGAGTGGTGCTGTCATCCTCCAACCATCATCACCATGCTCCTGTTGTTGTGGTGAGGACCAGGAGTGTTGCTGTCATCCTCCAACCATCATCACCATGCTCCTGTTGTTGTGGTGAGGACCAGGAGTGTTGCTGTCATCCTCCAACCATCATCACCATGCTCCTGTTGTTGTGTTGTGGTGAGGACCAGGAGTGTTGCTGTCATCCTCCAACCATCATCACCGTGCTCCTGTTGTTGTGTTGTGGTGAGGACCTGGAGTGTTGCTGTCATCCTCCAACCATCATCACCATGCTCCTGTTGTTGTGTTGTGGTGAGGACCTGGAGTGTTGCTGTCATCCTCCAACCATCATCACCATGCTCCTGTTGTTGTGTTGTGGTGAGGACCAGGAGTGTTGCTGTCATCCTCCAACCATCATCACCATGCTCCTGTTGTTGTGGTGAGGACCAGGAGTGTTGCTGTCATCCTCCAACCATCATCACCATGCTCCTGTTGTTGTGGTGAGGACCTGGAGTGTTGCTGTCATCCTCCAACCATCATCACCATGCTCCTGTTGTTGTGGTGAGGACCAGGAGTGTTGCTGTCATCCTCCAACCATCATCACCATGCTCCTGTTGTTGTGGTGAGGACCAGGAGTGTTGCTGTCATCCTCCAACCATCATCACCATGCTCCTGTTGTTGTGGTGAGGACCAGGAGTGTTGCTGTCATCCTCCAACCATCATCACCATGCTCCTGTTGTTGTGGTGAGGACCAGGAGTGTTGCTGTCATCCTCCAACCATCATCACCATGCTCCTGTTGTTGTGGTGAGGACCTGGAGTGTTGCTGTCATCCTCCAACCATCATCACCATGCTCCTGTTGTTGTGTTGTGGTGAGGACCTGGAGTGTTGCTGTCATCCTCCAACCATCATCACCGTGCTCCTGTTGTTGTGGTGAGGACCAGGAGTGTTGCTGTCATCCTCCAACCATCATCACCATGCTCCTGTTGTTGTGGTGAGGACCTGGAGTGTTGCTGTCATCCTCCAACCATCATCACCATGCTCCTGTTGTTGTGTTGTGGTGAGGACCTGGAGTGTTGCTGTCATCCTCCAACCATCATCACCATGCTCCTGTTGTTGTGGTGAGGACCAGGAGTGTTGCTGTCATCCTCCAACCATCATCACCATGCTCCTGTTGTTGTGGTGAGGACCTGGAGTGTTGCTGTCATCCTCCAACCATCATCACCGTGCTCCTGTTGTTGTGGTGAGGACCTGGAGTGTTGCTGTCATCCTCCAACCATCATCACCATGCTCCTGTTGTTGTGGTGAGGACCTGGAGTGTTGCTGTCATCCTCCAACCATCATCACCATGCTCCTGTTGTTGTGGTGAGGACCAGGAGTGTTGCTGTCATCCTCCAACCATCATCACCATGCTCCTGTTGTTGTGGTGAGGACCAGGAGTGTTGCTGTCATCCTCCAACCATCATCACCGTGCTCCTGTTGTTGTGGTGAGGACCAGGAGTGTTGCTGTCATCCTCCAACCATCATCACCATGCTCCTGTTGTTGTGGTGAGGACTTGGAACGTTGCCGTCATCCTCCAACCATCATCACCATGCTCCTGTTGTTGTGTTGTGGTGAGGACCAGGAGTGTTGCTGTCATCCTCCAACCATCATCACCGTGCTCCTGTTGTTGTGGTGAGGACCAGGAGTGTTGCTGTCATCCTCCAACCATCATCACCATGCTCCTGTTGTTGTGTTGAGGACCAGGAGTGTTGCTGTCATCCTCCAACCATCATCACCATGCTCCTGTTGTTGTGGTGAGGACCTGGAGTGTTGCTGTCATCCTCCAACCATCATCACCATGCTCCTGTTGTTGTGGTGAGGACCAGGAGTGTTGCTGTCATCCTCCAACCATCATCACCGTGCTCCAACCTTTGATCTGTCATCTGAATAACAACATCTTCAACCACCATGTTTAAGTCTGTTAGACAGACCTCCTGCCACGGTTTCTATCGTTGTACGCAGCCAGCCAGCTACTAATGACCTCAATACAAACCAGAACAAGCAGATAGTGTGTATATAGTGGTGTAGTGGAGTAATTGATCTAAATGGATGCAGATTTCATATTCACTAATGTGGCAATAGAAAATCCTTTGAATTCAACGGTTGGTTTTGGACAATGCTATCTAATGCTATAATACCATCTAACAACATAACCCATTGTGGTGTTGCTAATTGGTAGTTCTGTGATCGTTGTGTGGCTGTAACAGCATCGCTCTTCACCCCCCCCCCCCCCCCCCCGCCCCCACAGCTCATTATTTAGTAACTCATCTAGAAATACAATCAATTAGGGTTATTATTATTCATATCCTGTTCACGTTAACGAGATGGAAGAGACTCACTAGTAAACAACAAGGGGTCCTATTTCCTATGTAGTGCACTACTTTAGACCAGGACCAAAAGGGGTTTGAGGGCTTACAAGGCTCTGGTCTAAAGTAGAGCACTATATAGGGAATAGGGTTCTATAGGGCTCTGGTCTAAAGTAGGGCACTATATAGGGAATAGGGTTCTATAGGGCCCTGGTCTAAAGTAGTGCACTATATAGGGAATAGGGTTCTATAGGGCTCTGGTCTAAAGTAGAGGACTATATAGGGAACAGGGTTCCATGGGGCTCTGGTCTAAAGTAGTGCACTATATAGGGAATAGGGTTCTATAGGACTCTGGTCTAAAGTAGGGCACTATATAGGGAATAGGGTTCTATAGGGCTCTGGTCTAAAGTAGTGTTCTATAAATAGGGAATAGGGTTATATAGGGCTCTGGTCTAAAGTAGGGCACTATATAGGGAACAGGGTTCTATAGGGCTCTGGTCTAAAGTAGGGCACTATATAGGGAATAGGGTTCTATAGGGCTCTGGTCTAAAGTAGGGCACTATATAGGGAATAGGGTTCTATAGGGCTCTGGTCTAAAGTAGGGCACTATATAGGGAACAGGGTTCTATAGGGCTCTGGTCTAAAGTAGGGCACTATATAGGGAATAGGGTTCTATAGGGCCCTGGTCTAAAGTAGTGCACTATATAGGGAATAGGGTTCCATTTAGTTCGCAGACAAACACAAACAACACATTAGTGTGGATGTTCCAAAGATCTCCTGTCTGTCCATACTGTTCATTATCTCTTAGCTCCTGTCTGTCCATACTGTTCATTATCTCTTAACTCCTGCCTGTCCTACCGTTCATTATCTCTTAGCTATTGTCTGTCCATACTGTTCATTATCTCTTAACTCCTGTCTGTCCTACCGTTCATTATCTCTTATCTATTGTCTGTCTATACTGTTCATTATCTCTTAGCTATTGTCTATCCATACTGTTCATTATCTAATAATAACTCCTGTCTGTCCATACTGTTCATTATCTCTTAACTCCTGTCTGTCCATACTGTTCATTATCTCTTAGCTCCTCTCAGACCATACTGTTCATTATCTCTTAATAACTCCTGTCTGTCCATACTGTTCATTATCTCTTAACTCCTGTCTGTCCATACTGTTCATTATCTCTTAACTCCTGTCTGTCCATACTGTTCATTATCTCTTAACTCCTGTCTGTCCATACTGTTCATTATCTATTAACTCCTGTCTGTCCTACCGTTCATTATCTCTTAATAACTCCTGTCTGTCCATACTGTTCATTATCTCTTAGCTCCTGTCTGTCCATACTGTTCATTATCTATTAACTCCTGTCTGTCCATACCCTTCATTATCTCTTAGCTCCTGTCTGTCCATACTGTTCATTATCTCTTAACTCCTGTATGTCCATACCCTTCATTATCTCTTAGCTCCTGTCTGTCCATACTGTTCATTATCTCTTAATAACTCCTGTCTGTCCATACTGTTCATTATCTCTTAACTCCTGTCTGTCCATACTGTTCATTATCTCTTAGCTCCTGTCTGTCCATACTGTTCATTATCTATTAACTCCTGTCTGTCCATACCCTTCATTATCTCTTAGCTCCTATCTGTCCATAATGTTCATTATCTCTTAACTCCTGTATGTCCATACCCTTCATTATCTCTTAGCTCCTATCTGTCCATAATGTTCATTATCTCTTAACTCCTGTATGTCCATACCCTTCATTATCTCTTAGCTACTGTCTGTCCATACTGTTCATTATCTCTTAACTCCTGTATGTCCATACCCTTCATTATCTCTTAGCTCCTGTCTGTCCATACTGTTCATTATCTCTTAACTCCTGTCTGTCCATACTGTTCATTATCTCTTAACTCCTATCTGTCCATACTGTTCATTATCTCTTAACTCCTATCTGTCCATACTGTTCATTATCTCTTAACTCCTGTCTGTCCATACCGTTCATTATCTCTTAACTCCTGTCTGTCCATACCGTTCATTATCTCTTAATAACTCCTGTCTGTCCATACTGTTCATTATCTCTTAACTCCTATCTGTCCATACTGTTCATTATCTCTTAACTCCTATCTGTCCATACTGTTCATTATCTCTTAACTCCTGTCTGTCCATACCGTTCATTATCTCTTAACTCCTGTCTGTCCATACTGTTCATTATCTCTTAGCTCCTGTCTGTCCATACTGTTTATTATCTCTTAATAACTCCTGTCTGTCCATACCGTTCATTATCTCTTAACTCCTGTCTGTCCATACTGTTCATTATCTCTTAGCTCCTGTCTGTCCATACTGTTCATTATCTCTTAGCTCCTGTCTGTCCATACTGTTTATTATGTCTTAACTCCTGTCTGTCCATACTGTTCATTATCTCTTAGCTCCTGTCTGTCCATACTGTTTATTATCTCTTAATAACTCCTGTCTGTCCATACCGTTCATTATCTCTTAACTCCTGTCTGTCCATACTGTTCATTATCTCTTAGCTCCTGTCTGTCCATACTGTTCATTATCTCTTAGCTCCTGTCTGTCCATACTGTTTATTATGTCTTAACTCCTGTCTGTCCATACTGTTCATTATCTCTTAGCTCCTGTCTGTCCATACTGTTTATTATGTCTTAACTCCTGTCTGTCCATACTGTTTATTATGTCTTAACTCCTATCTGTCCATACTGTTCATTATCTCTTAACTCCTGTCTGTCCATACTGTTCATTATCTCTTAATAACTCCTGTCTGTCCATACCGTTCATTATCTCTTAACTCCTGTCTGTCCATACCGTTCATTATCTCTTAATAACTCCTGTCTGTCCATACCGTTCATTATCTCTTAACTCCTGTCTGTCCATACCGTTCATTATCTCTTAATAACTCCTGTCTGTCCATACTGTTCATTATCTCTTAACTCCTGTCTGTCCATACTGTTCATTATCTCTTAACTCCTATCTGTCCATACCGTTCATTATCTCTTAACTCCTGTCTGTCCATACCGTTCATTATCTCTTAACTCCTGTCTGTCCATACTGTTCATTTTCTCTTAGCTCCTGTCTGTAAATTCTGTTCATTATCTTTTAGCTCCTGTCTGTCCATACTGTTCATTATCTCTTAACTCCTGTCTGTCCATACTGTTCATTATCTCTTAACTCCTGTCTGTCCATACCGTTCATTATCTCTTAATAACTCCTGTCTGTCCATACCGTTCATTATCTCTTAATAACTCCTGTCTGTCCATACTGTTCATTATCTCTTAACTCCTGTCTGTCCATACTGTTCATTATCTCTTAACTCCTATCTGTCCATACCGTTCATTATCTCTTAACTCCTGTCTGTCCATACTGTTCATTATCTCTTAATAACTCCTGTCTGTCCATACTGTTCATTATCTCTCAGCGCCTGTCTTTCCATACCGTTCATTATCTCTTAACTCCTGTCTGTCCATACCGTTCATTATCTCTTAATAACTCCTGTCTGTTCATACTGTTCATTATCTCTTAGCTCATGTCTGTCCATACCGTTCATTATCTCTTAACTCCTGTCTGTCCATACCGTTCATTATCTCTTAATAACTCCTGTCTGTCCATACCGTTCATTATCTCTTAGCTCCTGTCTGTCCATACCGTTCATTATCTCTTAGCTCCTGTCTGTCCATACTGTTCATTATCTCTTAGCTCATGTCTGTCCATACCGTTCATTATCTCTTAACTCCTGTCTGTCCATACCGTTCATTATCTCTTAATAACTCCTGTCTGTCCATACCGTTCATTATCTCTTAATAACTCCTGTCTGTCCATACCGTTCATTATCTCTTAGCTCCTGTCTGTCCATACCGTTCATTATCTCTTAGCTCCTGTCTGTCCATACTGTTCATTATCTCTTAATAGCTCCTGTCTGTCCAAACCGTTCATTATCTCTTAATAACTCATGTCTGTCCATACCGTTCATTATCTCTTAGCTCCTGTCTGTCCATACTGTTCATTATCTCTTAACTCCTATCTGTCCATACTGTTCATTATCTCTTAACTCCTGTCTGTCCATACTGTTAATTATCTCTTAGCTCCTGTCTGTCCATACCGTTCATTATCTCTTAACTCCTGTCTGTCCATACTGTTCATTATCTCTTAGCTCCTGTCTGTCCATACTGTTCATTATCTCTTAACTCCTGTCTGTCCATACCGTTCATTATCTCTTAACTCCTGTCTGTCCATACTGTTCATTATCTCTTAACTCCTGTCTGTCCATACCGTTCATTATCTCTTAACTCCTGTCTATCCATACTGTTCATTATCTCTTAATAGCTCCTGTCTGTCCAAACCGTTCATTATCTCTTAATAGCTCCTGTCTGTCCAAACCGTTCATTATCTCTTAATAACTCATGTCTGTCCATACCGTTCATTATCTCTTAATAGCTCCTGTCTGTCCATACTGTTCATTATCTCTTAACTCCTGTCTGACCAAACCGTTCATTATCTCTCAGCTCCTCTCAGACCAAACACAAGCAGATCTGTTTCGTCTCAGCCGTCGTCTCCGACGTGTTTGTCAAGTGAGTAGATGATAGTTGGGATACAACATAATGTCTGTGTGAGGACGACTCGTCTTGTCGCCTGAGTTAAATGAAGGTTTGTCTGCTTGGTTTAAATGAAGGTTTGTCTGCTTGGTTTAAATTAAGGTTTGTCTGCTTGGTTTAAATGAAGGCTTGTCTGCTTGGTTTAAATGAAGGCTTGTCTGCTTGGTTTAAATGAAGGTTTGTCTGCTTGGTTTAAATGAAGGTTTGTCTGCTTGGTTTAAATGAAGGCTTGCGTCCCAAACGGCACCCTATTCCCTATATAGTACACTACTTTTGACCAGGCTCCTATTCCAGTATACAGGAGATCGGTGGCCATTTGGGACAATGTTTCTCTGTGAGTCAATCATCCAACCCTCCAGAAAACTGCCAGAGAGGGTTCAGGGATAATTGGACAAAGGTTGCTGTTTTGTTTTGAAAGTTGTTTTATCAAGACACTCATTTAGAGCAGGAAGTCATTGTATTGTGAAAGAGAAGGGCTCAACAGAGCTGTTCAAATTGCTTTGAAAAATTGTCAGTCAGAATAACGTCTAAATGACACAGAAATGTGAGGTTTTCCTTCGAGCTAAAAGAAGACGGAGAAATGACCTACCCACTGTGAGGGAAAAGCTAGAGTTTAAAAACACAGTATTATGTTATTGACAATCTCCTCATCCTACCAGCTGTCACCTTATCTGCTCCTCGTCCATCCTGATTCTGGCTGCAGCCCAAAAGCCCAGGAAAGCAGAGATGATAAAATATAAAGAAAACCTACACCGTGTGTAAAAAAACATTAAGAATACCTTCCTAGTATTGAGTTGCCAACAGAACAGCCTCCATTCATCGGGGCAGGGACTCTACAAGGTGTCGAAAGCGTTCCACAGGGATGCTGGCACATGTTGACTCCAACGCTTCCCACAGTTGTTTTAAGTTGTCTGGGGATGTCCTTTGGATGGTGGACCATTCTTGATTCACACGGGGGAAACTGTTGAGTGTGAAAAACCCAGCAGCGTTGCAGTTCTAGGCACAAAAACGCCTTGCAATTACTACAATACCTTGTTCAATGGCACTTCAATCTAATGTCTTGCCCATTCACCCTCTGAATGGCACACATACATCACCCATGTCTGATTTGTCTCCAGGCTTGAAAACCCTTCTTTCACCTGTCTTCTCCCCTTCGTCTAAACTGATTGAAGTGGATTTAACAACTGACATCATGGACGAGCAGATGTTCATATGTTTTATACACTCACTGTCTGTTTATAATGTTACCTTGGATCTAACCCAGTCTATCTGTATCTAACCCAGTTTATCTGTATCCAGTCTATCTGTATCTAACCCAGTCTATCTGTATCTAACCCAGTCTATCTGTATCTAACCCAGTCTATCTGTAACTAACCCAGTCTTTCTGTATCTAACCCAGTCTTTCTGTATCTAACCCAGTCTTTCTGTATCTAACCCAGTCTTTCTGTATCTAACCCAGTCTATCTGTATCCAGTCTATCTGTATCTAACCCAGTCTTTCTGTATCTAACCCAGTCTATCTGTAACTAACCCAGTCTTTCTGTATCTAACCCAGTCTATGTGTATCCAGTCTATCTGTATCTAACCCAGTCTATCTGTATCTAACCCAGTCTATCTGTATCCAGTCTATCTGTAACTAACCCAGTCTATCTGTATCTAACCCAGTCTATCTGTATCTAACCCAGTCTATCTGTATCTAACCCAGTCTATCTGTATCTAACCCAGTCTTTCAGTATCTAACCCAGTCTATCTGTATCTAACCCAGTCTATCTGTATCTAACCCAGTCTATCTTTATCTAACCCAGTCTATCTGTATCTAACCCAGTCTTTCAGTATCTAACCCAGTCTATCTGTATCTAACCCAGTCTATCTGTATCTAACCCAGTCTACCTGTAACTAACCCAGTCTTTCTGTATCTAACCCAGTCTTTCTGTATCTAACCCAGTCTATCTGTCTCTAACCCAGTCTATCTGTATCTAACCCAGTCTATCTGTATCTAACCCAGTCTTTCAGTATCTAACCCAGTCTATCTGTATCTAACCCAGTCTATCTGTATCTAACCCAGTCTATCTTTATCTAACCCAGTCTATCTGTATCTAACCCAGTCTATCTGTATCTAACCCAGTCTATCTGTATCTAACCCAGTCTATCTGTATCTAACCCAGTCTATCTGTATCTAACCCAGTCTATCTGTATCCAGTCTATCTGTATCTAACCCAGTCTATCTGTATCTAACCCAGTCTATCTGTATCTAACCCAGTCTATCTGTATCTAACCCAGTCTTTCTGTATCGAACCCAGTCTTTCTGTATCTAACCCAGTCTATCTGTATCTAACCCAGTCTATCTGTATCTAACCCAGTCTTTCTGTATCTAACCCAGTCTATCTGTATCTAACCCAGTCTATCTGTATCTAACCCAGTCTACCTGTAACTAACCCAGTCTTTCTGTATCTAACCCAGTCTTTCTGTATCTAACCCAGTCTATCTGTCTCTAACCCAGTCTATCTGTAACTAACCCAGTCTATCTGTATCTAACCCAGTCTATCTGTATCTAACCCAGTCTATCTGTATCCAGTCTATCTGTATCTAACCCAGTCTATCTGTATCTAACCCAGTCTATCTGTATCTAACCCAGTCTATCTGTATCCAGTCTATCTGTATCTAACCCAGTCTATCTGTATCTAACCCAGTCTATCTGTATCTAACCCAGTCTATCTGTATCTAACCCAGTCTATCTGTATCTAACCCAGTCTATCTGTATCTAACCCAGTCTATCTGTATCTAACCCAGTCTATCTGTATCTAACCCAGTCTATCTGTATCTAACCCAGTATATCTGTATCTAACCCAGTCTTTCTGTATCTAACCCAGTCTATCTGTATCTAACCCAGTCTATCTGTATCTAACCCAGTCTATCTGTATCTAACCCAGTCTATCTGTATCCAGTCTATCTGTATCCAGTCTTTCTGTATCTAACCCAGTCTATCTGTATCTAACCCAGTCTTTCTGTATCTAACCCAGTCTATCTGTATCTAACCCAGTCTATCTGTATCTAACCCAGTCAATCTGTATCTAACCCAGTCTATCTGTATCTAACCCAGTCTATCTGTATCTAACCCAGTCTATCTGTATCCAGTCTATCTGTATCTAACCCAGTCTATCTGTATCTGTATCTAACCCAGTCTATCTGTATCCAGTCTATCTGTATCTAACCCAGTCTATCTGTATCTAACCCAGTCTATCTGTATCTAACCCAGTCTTTCTGTATCTAACCCAGTCTATCTGTATCTAACCCAGTCTATCTGTATCTAACCCAGTCTATCTGTATCTAACCCAGTCTATCGGTATCTAACCCAGTCTATCTGTATCCAACCCAGTCTATCTGTATCTAACCCAGTCTATCTGTATCTAACCCAGTCTATCTGTATCTAACCCAGTCTTTCAGTATCTAACCCAGTCTATCTGTATCTAACCCAGTCTATCTGTATCTAGCCCAGTCTATCTGTATCTAACCCAGTCTATCTGTATCTAACCCAGTCTCTCTGTATCTAACCCAGTCTATCTTTATCTAACCCAGTCTATCTGTATCTAACCCAGTCTATCTGTATCCAGTCTATCTGTATCTAACCCAGTCTATCTGTATCTAACCCAGTCTATCTGTATCTAACCCAGTCTTTCTGTATCTAACCCAGTCTATCTGTATCTAACCCAGTCTATCTGTATCTAACCCAGTCTATCTGTATCTAACCCAGTCTATCGGTATCTAACCCAGTCTATCTGTATCCAACCCAGTCTATCTGTATCTAACCCAGTCTATCTGTATCTAACCCAGTCTATCTGTATCTAACCCAGTCTTTCAGTATCTAACCCAGTCTATCTGTATCTAACCCAGTCTATCTGTATCTAGCCCAGTCTATCTGTATCTAACCCAGTCTATCTGTATCTAACCCAGTCTCTCTGTATCTAACCCAGTCTATCTTTATCTAACCCAGTCTATCTGTATCTAACCCAGTCTATCTGTATCCAGTCTATCTGTATCTAACCCAGTCTATCTGTATCTAACCCAGTCTATCTGTATCTAACCCAGTCTATCTGTATCTAACCCAGTCTATCTGTATCTAACCCAGTCTATCTGTATCTAACCCAGTCTATCTGTATCTAACCCAGTCTTTCTGTATCTAACCCAGTCTTTCTGTATCTAACCCAGTCTATCTGTATCTAACCCAGTCTATCTGTGTCTAACCCAGTCTATCTGTGTCTAACCCAGTCTATCTGTATCTAATCAAGTCTATCTGTATCTAGCCCAGTCTATCTGTATCTAACCCAGTCTATCTGTATCTAACCCAGTCTTTCTGTATCTAACCCAGTCTATCTGTATCTAACCCAGTCTTTCTGTATCTAACCCAGTCTATCTGTATCTAACCCAGTCTATCTGTATCTAACCCAGTCTATCTGTCTCTAACCCAGTCTATCTGTATCTAACCCAGTCTATCTGTATCTAACCCAGTCTTTCTGTATCTAACCCAGTCTTTCTGTATCTAACCCAGTCTATCTGTATCTAACCCAGTCTTTCTGTATCTAACCCAGTCTATCTGTATCTAACCCAGTCTATCTGTATCCAGTCTATCTGTATCTAACCCAGTCTATCTGTATCTAACCCAGTCTTTCTGTATCTAACCCAGTCTATCTGTCTCTAACCCAGTCTATCTGTATCTAACCCAGTCTATCTGTATCTAACCCAGTCTATCTGTAACTAACCCAGTCTATCTGTAACTAACCCAGTCTATCTGTATCTAACCCAGTCTATCTGTATCTAACCCAGTCTATCTGTATCCAGTCTATCTGTATCTAACCTAGTCTATCTGTATCTAACCCAGTCTATCTGTATCTAACCCAGTCTATCTGTATATAACCCAGTCTATCTGTATCCAGTCTATCTGTATCTAACCCAGTCTATCTGTATCTAACCCAGTCTATCTGTATCTAACCCAGTCTATCTGTATCTAACCCAGTCTATCTGTATCTAACCCAGTCTATCTGTATCTAACCCAGTCTATCTGTATCTAACCCAGTCTTTCTGTATCTAACCCAGTCTATCTGTATCTAACCCAGTCTATCTGTATCTAACCCAGTCTATCTGTATCTAACCCAGTCTATCTGTATCTAACCCAGTCTATCTGTATCCAGTCTATCTGTCTCTAACCCAGTCTTTCTGTATCTAACCCAGTCTATCTGTATCTAACCCAGTCTTTCTGTATCTAACCCAGTCTATCTGTATCTAACCCAGTCTATCTGTATCTAACCCAGTCTATCTGTATCTAACCCAGTCTATCTGTATCTAACCCAGTCTATCTGTATCTAACCCAGTCTATCTGTATCCAGTCTATCTGTATCTAACCCAGTCTATCTGTATCTGTATCTAACCCAGTCTATCTGTATCCAGTCTATCTGTATCTAACCCAGTCTATCTGTATCCAGTCTATCTGTATCTAACCCAGTCTATCTGTATCTAACCCAGTCTATCTGTATCTAACCCAGTCTATCTGTATCTAACCCAGTCTTTCTGTATCTAACCCAGTCTATCTGTATCTAACCCAGTCTATCTGTATCTAACCTAGTCTATCTGTATCTAACCCAGTCTTTCTGTATCTAACCCAGTCTATCTGTATCTAACCCAGTCTATCTGTATCCAGTCTATCTGTATCTAACCCAGTCTATCTGTATCTAACCCAGTCTATCTGTATCTAACCCAGTCTATCTGTATCTAACCCAGTCTATCTGTAACTAACCCAGTCTATCTGTAACTAACCCAGTCTATCTGTATCTAACCCAGTCTATCTGTATCTAACCCAGTCTATCTGTATCTAACCCAGTCTATCTGTATCTAACCCAGTCTATCTGTATCTAACCCAGTCTATCTGTAACTAACCCAGTCTTTCTGTATCTAACCCAGTCTTTCTGTATCTAACCCAGTCTTTCTGTATCTAACCCAGTCTTTCTGTATCTAACCCAGTCTATCTGTATCCAGTCTATCTGTATCTAACCCAGTCTATCTGTATCTAACCCAGTCTTTCTGTATCTAACCCAGTCTATCTGTAACTAACCCAGTCTTTCTGTATCTAACCCAGTCTATCTGTATCCAGTCTATCTGTATCTAACCCAGTCTATCTGTATCTAACCCAGTCTATCTGTATCCAGTCATTCTGTAACTAACCCAGTCTATCTGTATCTAACCCAGTCTATCTGTATCTAACCCAGTCTATCTGTATCTAACCCAGTCTATCTGTATCTAACCCAGTCTTTCAGTATCTAACCCAGTCTATCTGTATCTAACCCAGTCTATCTGTATCTAACCCAGTCTATCTTTATCTAACCCAGTCTATCTGTATCTAACCCAGTCTTTCAGTATCTAACCCAGTCTATCTGTATCTAACCCAGTCTATCTGTATCTAACCCAGTCTACCTGTAACTAACCCAGTCTTTCTGTATCTAACCCAGTCTCTCTGTATCTAACCCAGTATATCTGTCTCTAACCCATTCTATCTGTATCTAACCCAGTCTATCTGTATCTAACCCAGTCTTTCAGTATCTAACCCAGTCTATCTGTATCTAACCCAGTCTATCTGTATCTAACCCAGTCTATCTTTATCTAACCCAGTCTATCTGTATCTAACCCAGTCTATCTGTATCTAACCCAGTCTATCTGTATCTAACCCAGTCTATCTGTATCTAACCCAGTCTATCTGTATCTAACCCAGTCTATCTGTATCCAGTCTATCTGTATCTAACCCAGTCTATCTGTATCTAACCCAGTCTATCTGTATCTAACCCAGTCTATCTGTATCTAACCCAGTCTTTCTGTATCTAACCCAGTCTTTCTGTATCTAACCCAGTCTATCTGTATCTAACCCAGTCTATCTGTATCTAACGCAGTCTTTCTGTATCTAACCCAGTCTATCTGTATCTAACCCAGTCTATCTGTATCTAACCCAGTCTACCTGTAACTAACCCAGTCTTTCTGTATCTAACCCAGTCTTTCTGTATCTAACCCAGTCTATCTGTCTCTAACCCAGTCTATCTGTATCTAACCCAGTCTATCTGTATCTAACCCAGTCTATCTGTAACTAACCCAGTCTATCTGTAACTAACCCAGTCTATCTGTATCTAACCCAGTCTATCTGTATCTAACCCAGTCTATCTGTATCCAGTCTATCTGTATCTAACCCAGTCTATCTGTATCTAACCCAGTCTATCTGTATCTAACCCAGTCTATCTGTATCCAGTCTATCTGTATCTAACCCAGTCTATCTGTATCTAACCCAGTCTATCTGTATCTAACCCAGTCTATCTGTATCTAACCCAGTCTATCTGTATCTAACCCAGTCTATCTGTATCTAACCCAGTCTATCTGTATCTAACCCAGTCTATCTGTATCTAACCCAGTCTATCTGTATCTAACCCAGTATATCTGTATCTAACCCAGTCTTTCTGTATCTAACCCAGTCTATCTGTATCTAACCCAGTCTATCTGTATCTAACCCAGTCTATCTGTATCTAACCCAGTCTATCTGTATCCAGTCTATCTGTATCCAGTCTTTCTGTATCTAACCCAGTCTATCTGTATCTAACCCAGTCTTTCTGTATCTAACCCAGTCTATCTGTATCTAACCCAGTCTATCTGTATCTAACCCAGTCAATCTGTATCTAACCCAGTCTATCTGTATCTAACCCAGTCTATCTGTATCTAACCCAGTCTATCTGTATCCAGTCTATCTGTATCTAACCCAGTCTATCTGTATCTGTATCTAACCCAGTCTATCTGTATCCAGTCTATCTGTATCTAACCCAGTCTATCTGTATCCAGTCTATCTGTATCTAACCCAGTCTATCTGTATCTAACCCAGTCTATCTGTATCTAACCCAGTCTATCTGTATCTAACCCAGTCTATCTGTATCTAACCCAGTCTTTCTGTATCTAACCCAGTCTATCTGTATCTAACCCAGTCTATCTGTATCTAACCCAGTCTATCTGTATCTAACCCAGTCTATCGGTATCTAACCCAGTCTATCTGTATCCAACCCAGTCTATCTGTATCTAACCCAGTCTATCTGTATCTAACCCAGTCTATCTGTATCTAACCCAGTCTTTCAGTATCTAACCCAGTCTATCTGTATCTAACCCAGTCTATCTGTATCTAGCCCAGTCTATCTGTATCTAACCCAGTCTCTCTGTATCTAACCCAGTCTCTCTGTATCTAACCCAGTCTATCTTTATCTAACCCAGTCTATCTGTATCTAACCCAGTCTATCTGTATCCAGTCTATCTGTATCTAACCCAGTCTATCTGTATCTAACCCAGTCTATCTGTATCTAACCCAGTCTATCTGTATCTAACCCAGTCTATCTGTATCTAACCCAGTCTATCTGTATCTAACCCAGTCTATCTGTATCTAACCCAGTCTATCTGTATCTAACCCAGTCTTTCTGTATCTAACCCAGTCTATCTGTAACTAACCCAGTCTTTCTGTATCTAACCCAGTCTATCTGTGTCTAACCCAGTCTATCTCTATCTAATCAAGTCTATCTGTATCTAGCCCAGTCTATCTGTATCTAACCCAGTCTATCTGTATCTAACCCAGTCTTTCTGTATCTAACCCAGTCTATCTGTATCTAACCCAGTCTTTTTGTATCTAACCCAGTCTATCTGTATCTAACCCAGTCTATCTGTATCTAACCCAGTCTATCTGTCTCTAACCCAGTCTATCTGTATCTAACCCAGTCTATCTGTATCTAACCCAGTCTTTCTGTATCTAACCCAGTCTATCTGTATCTAACCCAGTCTATCTGTATCTAACCCAGTCTTTCTGTATCTAACCCAGTCTATCTGTCTCTAACCCAGTCTATCTGTATCTAACCCAGTCTATCTGTATCTAACCCAGTCTATCTGTAACTAACCCAGTCTATCTGTAACTAACCCAGTCTATCTGTATCTAACCCAGTCTATCTGTATCTAACCCAGTCTATCTGTATCCAGTCTATCTGTATCTAACCTAGTCTATCTGTATCTAACCCAGTCTATCTGTATCTAACCCAGTCTATCTGTATCTAACCCAGTCTATCTGTATCCAGTCTATCTGTATCTAACCCAGTCTATCTGTATCTAACCCAGTCTATCTGTATCTAACCCTGTCTATCTGTATCTAACCCAGTCTATCTGTATCTAACCCAGTCTATCTGTATCTAACCCAGTCTATCTGTATCTAACCCAGTCTTTCTGTATCTAACCCAGTCTATCTGTATCTAACCCAGTCTATCTGTATCTAACCCAGTCTATCTGTATCTAACCCAGTCTATCTGTATCTAACCCAGTCTATCTGTATCCAGTCTATCTGTATCTAACCCAGTCTTTCTGTATCTAACCCAGTCTATCTGTATCTAACCCAGTCTTTCTGTATCTAACCCAGTCTATCTGTATCTAACCCAGTCTATCTGTATCTAACCCAGTCTATCTGTATCTAACCCAGTCTATCTGTATCTAACCCAGTCTATCTGTATCCAGTCTATCTGTATCTAACCCAGTCTATCTGTATCTGTATCTAACCCAGTCTATCTGTATCCAGTCTATCTGTATCTAACCCAGTCTATCTGTATCCAGTCTATCTGTATCTAACCCAGTCTATCTGTATCTAACCCAGTCTATCTGTATCTAACCCAGTCTATCTGTATCTAACCCAGTCTTTCTGTATCTAACCCAGTCTATCTGTATCTAACCCAGTCTATCTGTATCTAACCCAGTCTATCTGTATCTAACCCAGTCTTTCTGTATCTAACCCAGTCTATCTGTATCTAACCCAGTCTATCTGTATCTAACCCAGTCTATCTGTATCTAACCCAGTCTATCTGTATCTAACCCAGTCTTTCTGTATCTAACCCAGTCTTTCTGTATCTAACCCAGTCTATCTGTAACTAACCCAGTCTATCTGTATCTAACCCAGTCTATCTGTATCTAACCCAGTCTATCTGTATCTAACCCAGTCTATCTGTATCTAACCCAGTCTATCTGTATCCAGTCTATCTGTATCTAACCCAGTCTATCTGTATCTGTATCTAACCCAGTCTATCTGTATCCAGTCTATCTGTATCTAACCCAGTCTATCTGTATCCAGTCTATCTGTATCTAACCCAGTCTATCTGTATCTAACCCAGTCTATCTGTATCTAACCCAGTCTATCTGTATCTAACCCAGTCTTTCTGTATCTAACCCAGTCTATCTGTATCTAACCCAGTCTATCTGTATCTAACCCAGTCTATCTGTATCTAACCCAGTCTTTCTGTATCTAACCCAGTCTATCTGTATCTAACCCAGTCTATCTGTATCTAACCCAGTCTATCTGTATCTAACCCAGTCTATCTGTATCTAACCCAGTCTATCTGTATCTAACCCAGTCTTTCTGTATCTAACCCAGTCTTTCTGTATCTAACCCAGTCTATCTGTAACTAACCCAGTCTATCTGTATCTAACCCAGTCTATCTGTATCTAACCCAGTCTATCTGTATCTAACCCAGTCTTTCTGTATCTAACCCAGTCTTTCTGTATCTAACCCAGTCTATCTGTATCTAACCCAGTCTATCTGTATCTAACCCAGTCTATCTGTATCTAACCCAGTCTATCTGTATCTAACCCAGTCTATCTGTATCTAACCCAGTCTATCTGTATCTAACCCAGTCTATCTGTATCTAACCCAGTCTATCTGTATCCAGTCTATCTGTATCTAACCCAGTCTTTCTGTATCTAACACAGTCTTTCTGTATCTAACCCAGTCTATCTGTAACTAACCCAGTCTATCTGTATCTAACCCAGTCTATCTGTATCTAACCCAGTCTATCTGTATCTAACCCAGTCTTTCTGTATCTAACCCAGTCTATATGTATCTAACCCAGTCTATCTGTATCCAGTCTATCTGTATCTAACCCAGTCTTTCTGTATCTAACCCAGTCTATCTGTATCTAACCCAGTCTATCTGTATCTAACCCAGTCTATCTGTCTCTAACCCAGTCTATCTGTGTCCAGTCTATCTGTATCCAGTCTATCTGTATCTAACCCAGTCTATCTGTATCTAACCCAGTCTATCTGTATCTAACCCAGTCTATCTGTATCTAACCCAGTCTATCTGTATCTAACCCAGTCTATCTGTATCTAACCCAGTCTATCTGTATCTAACCCAGTCTATCTGTATCTAACCCAGTCTATCTGTATCTAACCCAGTCTTTCTGTATCCAGTCTATCTGTATCTAACCCAGTCTATCTGTATCCAACCCAGTCTATCTCTATCTAACCCAGTCTATCTGTATCTAACCCAGTCTATCTGTATCTAACCCAGTCTATCTGTATCTAACCCAGTCTATCTGTATCCAGTCTATCTGTATCTAACCCAGTCTATCTCTATCTGTATCTAACCCAGTCTATCTGTATCTAACCCAGTCTATCTGTATCCTGTCTATCTATCTAACCCAGTCTATCTGTATCTAACCCAGTCTTTCTGTATCTAACCCAGTCTATCTGTATCTAACCCAGTCTATCTGTATCCAGTCTATCTGTATCTAACCCAGTCTATCTGTATCTAACCCAGTCTTTCTGTATCTAACCCAGTCTATCTGTATCTAACCCAGTCTATCTGTATCTAACCCAGTCTATCTGTATCTAACCCAGTCTATCTGTATCTAACCCAGTCTATCTGTATCCAGTCTATCTGTATCTAACCCAGTCTATCTGTATCTGTATCTAACCCAGTCTATCTGTATCCAGTCTATCTGTATCTAACCCAGTCTATCTGTATCCAGTCTATCTGTATCTAACCCAGTCTATCTGTATCTAACCCAGTCTATCTGTATCTAACCCAGTCTATCTGTATCTAACCCAGTCTTTCTGTATCTAACCCAGTCTATCTGTATCTAACCCAGTCTATCTGTATCTAACCCAGTCTATCTGTATCTAACCCAGTCTTTCTGTATCTAACCCAGTCTATCTGTATCTAACCCAGTCTATCTGTATCTAACCCAGTCTATCTGTATCTAACCCAGTCTATCTGTATCTAACCCAGTCTATCTGTATCTAACCCAGTCTTTCTGTATCTAACCCAGTCTTTCTGTATCTAACCCAGTCTATCTGTAACTAACCCAGTCTATCTGTATCTAACCCAGTCTATCTGTATCTAACCCAGTCTATCTGTATCTAACCCAGTCTTTCTGTATCTAACCCAGTCTTTCTGTATCTAACCCAGTCTATCTGTATCTAACCCAGTCTATCTGTATCTAACCCAGTCTATCTGTATCTAACCCAGTCTATCTGTATCTAACCCAGTCTATCTGTATCTAACCCAGTCTATCTGTATCTAACCCAGTCTATCTGTATCTAACCCAGTCTATCTGTATCCAGTCTATCTGTATCTAACCCAGTCTTTCTGTATCTAACACAGTCTTTCTGTATCTAACCCAGTCTATCTGTAACTAACCCAGTCTATCTGTATCTAACCCAGTCTATCTGTATCTAACCCAGTCTATCTGTATCTAACCCAGTCTTTCTGTATCTAACCCAGTCTATCTGTATCTAACCCAGTCTATCTGTATCCAGTCTATCTGTATCTAACCCAGTCTTTCTGTATCTAACCCAGTCTATCTGTATCTAACCCAGTCTATCTGTATCTAACCCAGTCTATCTGTCTCTAACCCAGTCTATCTGTGTCCAGTCTATCTGTATCCAGTCTATCTGTATCTAACCCAGTCTATCTGTATCTAACCCAGTCTATCTGTATCTAACCCAGTCTATCTGTATCTAACCCAGTCTATCTGTATCTAACCCAGTCTATCTGTATCTAACCCAGTCTATCTGTATCTAACCCAGTCTATCTGTATCTAACCCAGTCTATCTGTATCTAACCCAGTCTTTCTGTATCCAGTCTATCTGTATCTAACCCAGTCTATCTGTATCCAACCCAGTCTATCTCTATCTAACCCAGTCTATCTGTATCTAACCCAGTCTATCTGTATCTAACCCAGTCTATCTGTATCTAACCCAGTCTATCTGTATCCAGTCTATCTGTATCTAACCCAGTCTATCTCTATCTGTATCTAACCCAGTCTATCTGTATCTAACCCAGTCTATCTGTATCCTGTCTATCTATCTAACCCAGTCTATCTGTATCTAACCCAGTCTTTCTGTATCTAACCCAGTCTATCTGTATCTAACCCAGTCTATCTGTATCCAGTCTATCTGTATCTAACCCAGTCTATCTGTATCTAACCCAGTCTATCTGTATCTAACCCAGTCTATCTGTATCTAACCCAGTCTATCTGTATCTAACCCAGTCTATCTGTATCAAGTCTATCTGTATCTAACCCAGTCTATCTGTATCTAACCCAGTCTATCTGTATCCATGGTAACAGCCTTGTCTTATAGTAATGGCCATCCTTCCATGTTGCTTGCAGGAGGGTACTGTCATCAGTTTGCACAGCAATCACACTATTCCATCTCAGGGACACAACAAATACAGATAATGAAACAATTACATCACAACAAGTCACGCTGTGTCTGTGGGGTGAGCTGCTGGTTATTAAAGCTTTATCAAGCTTTCATCAACACACTCACAGTCATAAAGGCCTATATTGCTGATAAATACTCTTACATGACTGTTATATACTATTATAGTGCTATTGTATGCCCATATTACTGTTAAATACTCTGAAAATACTGTTATTTACTATACTGGTATATACTTGTATATTTCCGGTATATACTCTGAAAATACTGGTATATACTCTTATGTTACTGTTATATACTCTATTGTTATATACTCTACTGTTATATATTCTACTGTAATATATTATTATATTACTGTTATATACTCTACTGTTATATACTCTACTGTTATATATTATACTGCTATATACTTGTCACAATGGCGTGTATAAGTGGCAGTGGAAGTCAGGCGCAGGAGAGTCAAATAGAGTGTAGAATGGAGTACTTTAATTAAAGTCCCAGTAATCTGCTCCATAACACTCACGGAAAAATAACATAAAACAAATCTGGGTACGAAGACCCATCGCACACCTATACACAATAAACACAACACTTGACAATGAACAATCTCTGACAAACACATGAAGGGAAACAGAGGGTTAAATACACAACAGGTAATGAATGGGATTGACAACAGGTGTGTGGAAAGCCACACAGGACGGTTGAAGGTTTGTTAGTTTGTTGTTTTGTAGTTTTGTAGTGTCGTGTTTGCTGTTTTCATTAAAAGTATGATTAATCACCAATCCGCATCTTGGTCCTATCCATGCTCCTCCTCGTTTGAGGAGGAGAACAACATTGACTGCCTTAACAGAAACATCCACCACAAGAGGACCAAGCGGAGTGGAGAAGGGCAGCGACAGCAGCAGAGACAGACAGAGGAATGGACATGGGAAGACATCTTGAACGGCAAGGGTTGCTACACATGGGAGGAGATCCTGGCTGGAAAGGATCGCCTCCCATGGGAACAGCTGGAGGCAGCGAGGAGAGCAGAGGCAACCGGAGAGAGGAGCCGAAGGTATGAGGGTACGCGGCTAGCACGGAAGCCCGAGAGGCTCACCCAAAAATTTCTTGGGGGGGGGCTAAAGGGGCGTGTGGCGAAGCCGGGTTGGATACCTGAGCCAACTCCCCGGGCTTGCCGTGGAGTGAGAGGGCGTCGTACTGGTCAGACACCGTGTTATGCGGTAAAGCGCACGGTGTCCCCAGTACGCGTGCTTAACCCAGTGCGGGCTATTCCACCTTGCCGCACTGGGAGGGCTAGGTTGGGCATGCCATGAAGCCGGCCCAACGTATCTGGCCTCCAGTACGTCTTCTCGGGCCGGCGTACATGGCACCAGCCTTACAGGTGGTGTCCCCGGTTCGCCTGCATAGCCCAGTGCGGGCTATTCCACCTCGCCGCACTGGCAGGGCTACGGGGTCCATTCAACCTGGTAAGGTTGGGGAGGCTCGGTGCTCAAGAGCACGTGTCCTCCTTCACGGTCCGGTATATCCGGCGCCACCTTCCCACCCCAGCTCAGTACCACCAGTGCCTACACCACGCACCAGGCTTCCAGTGCATCTCCAGAGCCCTGTTCCTCTTCCACGTACTCTCCCTATGGTGCGTGTCTCCAGCCCGGTGCCTCCAGTTCCGGCACCACGCACCAAGCCTCCTGTGCGTCTCCAGAGCCCTGGACGCACTGTTCCTTCTCCCCGCACTCGCCCTGAGGTGCGTGCCCTCAGCCCGGTACCTCCAGTTCCGGTACCACGCACCAGGCCTAGAGTGCGCCACGAGAGTCCAGTGTGCCCTGTTCCTGTTCCCCGCACTCGCCCTGAGGTGCGTGCCCTCAGCCCGGTACCTCCAGTTCCGATACCACGCACCAGGCCTATAGTGCGTCTCAGCCGGCCAGAGTCTGCCGTCTGCCCAGCGGTGCCTGAACGGCCCGTCTGCCCAGCGCCGTCTGAGCCATCTGTCTGCCCAGCGCCGTCTGAGCCATCTGTCTGCCCAGCGCCGTCTGAGCCATCTGTCTGCCCAGCGCCGTCTGAGCCATCTGTCTGCCCAGCGCCGTCTGAGCCATCTGTCTGCCCAGCGCCGTCTGAGCCATCTGTCTGCCCAGCGCCGTCTGAGCCATCTGTCTGCCCAGCGCCGTCTGAGCCATCTGTCTGCCCAGCGCCGTCTGAGCCATCTGTCTGCCCAGCGCCGTCTGAGCCATCTGTCTGCCCAGCGCCATCTGAGTCAGCCGTCTGCCACGAGCCATTAGAGCCGCCCGTCTGTCCCGAGCCAGTAGAGCCGTCCGTCAGTCAGGAGCCGCCAGAGACGCCCGCCAGTCAGGAGCCGCCAGAGACGCCCGCCAGTCAGGAGCCGCCAGAGACGCCCGCCAGTCAGGAGCCGCCAGAGACGCCCGCCAGTCAGGAGCCGCCAGAGACGCCCGCCAGTCAGGAGCCGCCAGAGACGCCCGCCAGTCAGGAGCCGCCAGAGACGCCCGCCAGTCAGGAGCCGCCAGAGACGCCCGCCAGTCAGGAGCTGCCAGAGACGCCCGCCAGTCAGGAGCTGCCAGAGACGCCCGCCAGTCAGGAGCTGCCAGAGACGCCCGCCAGTCAGGAGCTGCCAGAGACGCCCGCCAGTCAGGAGCTGCCAGAGACGCCCGCCAGTCAGGAGCTGCCAGAGACGCCCGCCAGTCAGGAGCTGCCAGAGACGCCCGCCAGTCAGGAGCTGCCCTACAGTCCGGAGCTGCCCTACAGTCCGGAGCTGCCCTACAGTCCGGAGCTGCCACTCAGCCCGGACCTGCCGGAGTCCCTCAGCCAGGACCTGCCGGAGTCCCTCAGCCAGGACCTGCCGCCCCTTATCCCGGTGCTGCCCCTTGTCCCGGTGCTGCCCCTTGTCCCGGTGCTGCCCCTTGTCCCGGTGCTGCCCCTTGTCCCGGTGCTGCCCCTTGTCCCGGTGCTGCCCCTTGTCCCGGTGCTGCCCCTTGTCCCGGTGCTGCCCCTTGTCCCGGTGCTGCCCCTTGTCCCGGTGCTGCCCCTTATCCCGGTGCTGCCCCTTATCCCGGTGCTGCCCCTTCATTTAGGTGGGGTTAGTGGGAGGGTGGTCATTGGGAGGGGGATAAAGAAGCGGGGATTGATTATGGTGGGGTGGGGACCTCGTCCACCGCCAGAGCCGCCACCGTGGACAGACGCCCACCCAGACCCTCCCCTAGACTTTGTGCTGGTGCGCCCGGAGTTCGCACCTTAAGGGGGGGGTTCTGTCACGTTCCTGACCTGTTTTCCTTTGTTTTGTATTCATTTTAGTTGGTCAGGGCGTGAGTTGGGTGGGTTTGTCTATGTTTGTATTTCTATGTGGGGTTTTGTGTTCGGCCTGGTATGATTCTCAATTAGAGACAGGTGTGTATTGTTTGTCTCTAATTGAGAGTCATACAAAGACAGCCAGGGGAGTGGGCGAAGTTCGTGCCCTGGGCAGAGATAGCCCAGAACTCGCTACGTCACTCCTCCACTAACCTTACCCCTTTCCAATGTGTATTAGGGTATCAGCCGGTTCTGGCTCCTTGGCATCAGAGTCAGACCGAAGCTCCTGCGGTGGACAATTGGTTTCGGCACGCTGAGGAAACTTGGGAGGCAGCCCACGTCCACCTTCAGCGTGCCATAAGGCGCCAGAAAATTGGCGCAGACCGTCGCCGCAGTGAGGCCCCGGTGTTCGTACCAGGGGACAGGGTCTGGCTCTCGACCCGAAACCTGCCCCTCCGCCTGCTCTGCCGGAAGCTGTGTCCGCGGTTTGTGGGGCCGTTTAAAGTCCTGAGGAGAGTGAACGAGGTATGTTATAGATTACAACTGCCCACTAATTACCGTATTAACCCCTCGTTCCATGTGTCTCTCCTCAGGCCGGTGGTGGCTGGCCCGCTCCAGGAGGCTGAAGTGCGTGAAGTTCCTCCGCCTCCTCTAGACATCGAGGGGGTCCCGGCGTACGCTATTCGATCCATTTTGGATTCGAGACGTCGGGCGAGGGGCCTTCAGTACCTCGTGGACTGGGAGGGGTACGGGCCGGAGGAGAGATGCTGGGTTCCGGTGGAGGACGTTTTAGATCCTTCCATGTTAAAAGAATTCCACCGCCTCCATCCGGATCGCCCTGCACCTCGCCCTCCGGGTCGTCCCCGAGGCCGGTGTCGACGCGCAGCTGGAGCCGCGCGTCAGGGGGGGGGTAATGTCACGACTTCTGCCGAAGTCGTTGCCTCTCCTTGTCCGGGCGGTGTTCGGCGGTCGACTTCACCGGTCTTCTAGCCATCATCGATCCATTTTTCATTTTCCATTGGTTTTGTCTTGTCTTTCCACACACATGTTGTCAATCCCATTCATTACCTGTTGTGTATTTAACCCTCTCTTGCTGACTTCATATTTTATGGTCAGAGATTCTGTCACAATGGCGTGTATAACTGGCAGTGGAAGTCAGGCGCAGGAGAGTCAAATAGAGTGTAGAATGGAGTACTTTAATTAAAGTCCCAGTAATCTGCTCCATAACACTCACGGAAAAATAACATAAAACAAATCTGGGTACGAAGACCCATCGCACACCTATACACAATAAACACAACACTTGACAATGAACAATCTCTGACAAACACATGAAGGGAAACAGAGGGTTAAATACACAACAGGTAATGAATGGGATTGACAACAGGTGTGTGGAAAGACAAGACAAAACCAATGGAAAATGAAAAATGGATCGATGATGGCTAGAAGACCGGTGAAGTCGACCGCCGAACACCGCCCGGACAAGGAGAGGCAACGACTTCGGCAGAAGTCGTGACAATACTCTAATGTTATATACTCTAATGTTTTATACTCTACTGTTATATACTCTACTGTTATATACTCTACTGTTATATACTCTACTGTTATATACTCTAATGTTATATACTCTACTGTTATATACTCTACTGTTATATACTCTACTGGTATCTACTCTACTGTTATATACTCTACTGTTATATACTCTACTGTTATATACTCTATATACTCTACTGTTATATACTCTACTGTTATATACTCTATATACTCTACTGTTATATACTCTACTGTTATATACTCTGCTGTTATATACTCTACTGTTATATACTCTATATACTCTACTGTTATATACTCTACTGTTATATACTCTACTGTTATATACTCTACTGTTATATACTCTACTGTTATATACTCTAATGTTATATACTCTATATACTCTACTGTTATATACTCTACTGTTATATACTCTACTGTTATATACTCTACTGTTATATACTCTATATACACTACTGTTATATACTCTACTGTTATATACTCTACTGTTATATACTCTATATACTCTACTGTTATATACTCTACTGTTATATACTCTACTGTTATATACTCTACTGTTATACACTCTACTGGTATATACTCTTATATTACTGGTATATACTCTACTGTTATATACTCTACTGTTATACAATCTACTGTTATATACTCTACTGGTATATACTCTACTGTTATATACTCTACTGTTATATACTCTACTGTTATACACTCTACTGGTATATACTCTTATATTACTGGTATATACTCTACTGTTATATACTCTACTGTTATATACTCTACTGTTATACACTCTACTGGTATATACTCTTATATTACTGGTATATACTCTTATATTACTGGTATATACTCTACTGTTATATACTCTACTGTTATACTGTCACGTTCCTGACCTGTTTTCCTTTGTTTTGTATTCATTTTAGTTGGTCAGGGCGTGAGTTGGGTGGGTTTGTCTATGTTTGTATTTCTATGTGGGGTTTTGTGTTCGGCCTGGTATGATTCTCAATTAGAGACAGGTGTGTATTGTTTGTCTCTAATTGAGAGTCATACAAAGACAGCCAGGGTTTCACTGGTGTTTTGTGGGTGTTTGTTCCTGTGTCAGTGTTTGGGCCACACAGGACGGTTGAAGGTTTGTTAGTTTGTTGTTTTGTAGTTTTGTAGTGTCGTGTTTGCTGTTTTCATTAAAAGTATGATTAATCACCATTCCGCATCTTGGTCCTATCCATGCTCCTCCTCGTTTGAGGAGGAGAACAACATTGACTGCCTTAACATATACACTCTACTGTTATATACTCTACTGTTATATACTCTACTGGTATATACTCTACTGTTATATACTCTACTGTTATATACTCTATATATTCTACTGTTATATACTCTACTGTTATATACTCTACTGTTATATACTCTACTGTTATATACTCTATATACTCTACTGTTATACACTCTACTGTTATATACTCTACTGTTATACACTCTACTGTTATATACTCTATTGTTATATACTCTACTGTTATATACTCTACTTTTATACACTCTACTGTTATATACTCTACTGGTATATACTCTACTGTTATATACTCTACTGTTGTATACTCTAATGTTATATACTCAACTGTTATATACTCCAATGTTATAAA
This sequence comes from Salvelinus fontinalis, assembly GCF_029448725.1. Taxonomy (NCBI): domain Eukaryota; kingdom Metazoa; phylum Chordata; class Actinopteri; order Salmoniformes; family Salmonidae; genus Salvelinus; species Salvelinus fontinalis. The sequence continues at coordinate 3,537,698 of NC_074705.1, forward strand.
CTCTTATAATACTGTTATATACTCTACTGTTATATACTCTACTGTTATATACTCTACTGTTATATACTCTACTGTTATATAGTCTAATGTTATATAGTCTACTGTTATATACTCTACTGTTATATATTCTACTGTTATATACTCTATATACTCTACTGTTATATACTCTACTGTTATATACTCTACTGTTATATACTCTATATACTCTACTGTTATATACTCTACTGTTATATACTCTATTGTTATATAGTCTAATGTTATATAGTCTACTGTTATATACTCTACTGTTATATATTCTACTGTTATATACTCTATATACTCTACTGTTATATACTCTACTGTTATATACTCTACTGTTATATACTCTATATACTCTACTGTTATATACTCTACTGTTATATACTCTACTGTTATATACTCTATATACTCTACTGTTATATACTCTACTGTTATACACTCTACTGGTATATACTCTTATATTACTGGTATATACTCTACTGTTATATACTCTACTGTTATACAATCTACTGTTATATACTCTACTGGTATATACTCTACTGTTATATACTCTACTGTTATATACTCTACTGTTATACACTCTACTGGTATATACTCTTATATTACTGGTATATAATCTACTGTTATATACTCTACTGTTATATACTCTACTGGTATATACTCTTATATTACTGGTATATACTCTACTGTTATATACTCTACTGTTATACACTCTACTGTTATATACTCTACTGGTATATACTCTACTGTTATATACTCTACTGTTATATACTCTATATATTCTACTGTTATATACTCTACTGTTATATACTCTACTGTTATATACTCTACTGTTATATACTCTATATACTCTACTGTTATACACTCTACTGTTATATACTCTACTGTTATACACTCTACTGTTATATACTCTATTGTTATATACTCTACTGTTATATACTCTACTTTTATTCACTCTACTGTTATATACTCTACTGGTATATACTCTACTGTTATATACTCTACTGTTGTATACTCTAATGTTATATACTCAACTGTTATATACTCCAATGTTATAAACTCTTATAATACTGTTATATACTCTACTGTTATATACTCTACTGTTATATACTCTACTGTTATATACTATACTGTTATATAGTCTAATGTTATATAGTCTACTGTTATATACTCTACTGTTATATATTCTACTGTTATATACTCTATATACTCTACTGTTATATACTCTACTGTTATATACTCTACTGTTATATACTCTATATACTCTACTGTTATATACTCTACTGTTATATACTCTACTGTTATATAGTCTAATGTTATATAGTCTACTGTTATATACTCTACTGTTATATATTCTACTGTTATATACTCTATATACTCTACTGTTATATACTCTACTGTTATATACTCTACTGTTATATACTCTATATACTCTACTGTTATATACTCTACTGTTATATACTCTACTGTTATATACTCTATATACTCTACTGTTATATACTCTACTGTTATACACTCTACTGGTATATACTCTTATATTACTGGTATATACTCTACTGTTATATACTCTACTGTTATACAATCTACTGTTATATACTCTACTGGTATATACTCTACTGTTATATACTCTACTGTTATATACTCTACTGTTATACACTCTACTGGTATATACTCTTATATTACTGGTATATAATCTACTGTTATATACTCTACTGTTATATACTCTACTGGTATATACTCTTATATTACTGGTATATACTCTACTGTTATATACTCTACTGTTATACACTCTACTGTTATATACTCTACTGGTATACACTCTACTGTTATATACTCTACTGTTGTATACTCTAATGTTATATACTCAACTGTTATATACTCCAATGTTATAAACTCTTATAATACTGTTATATACTCTACTGTTATATACTCTACTGTTATATACTCTACTGTTATATACTCTACTGTTATATAGTCTAATGTTATATAGTCTACTGTTATATACTCTACTGTTATATATTCTACTGTTATATACTCTATATACTCTACTGTTATATACTCTACTGTTATATATTCTACTGTTATATACTCTATATACTCTACTGTTATATACTCTACTGTTATATACTCTACTGTTATATAGTCTAATGTTATATAGTCTACTGTTATATACTCTACTGTTATATATTCTACTGTTATATACTCTATATACTCTACTGTTATATACTCTACTGTTATATACTCTACTGTTATATACTCTATATACTCTACTGTTATATACTCTACTGTTATATACTCTACTGTTATATACTCTATATACTCTACTGTTATATACTCTACTGTTATACACTCTACTGGTATATACTCTTATATTACTGGTATATACTCTACTGTTATATACTCTACTGTTATACAATCTACTGTTATATACTCTACTGGTATATACTCTACTGTTATATACTCTACTGTTATATACTCTACTGTTATACACTCTACTGGTATATACTCTTATATTACTGGTATATAATCTACTGTTATATACTCTACTGTTATATACTCTACTGGTATATACTCTTATATTACTGGTATATACTCTACTGTTATATACTCTACTGTTATACACTCTACTGTTATATACTCTACTGGTATATACTCTACTGTTATATACTCTACTGTTATATACTCTATATATTCTACTGTTATATACTCTACTGTTATATACTCTACTGTTATATACTCTACTGTTATATACTCTACTGTTATATACTCTACTGTTATATACTCTATATACTCTACTGTTATATACTCTACTGTTATATACTCTACTGTTATATACTCTACTGTTATATACTCTATATACTCTACTGTTATATACTCTACTGTTATATACTCTACTGTTATATACTCTGCTGTTATATACGCTACTGTTATATACTCTATATACTCTACTGTTATACATTCTACTGTTATATACTCTTATATTACTGTTATATACTATATTGTTATACACTCTTATATTACTGTTATATACTATATTGTTATATACTCTACTGTTATATACTCTACAGTTATATACTCTACTGTTATATAGTCTACTGTTATATACTCTACTGTTATATACTCTACAGTTATATACTCTACTGGTATATACTCTACTGGTATATACGCTACTGTTATATATTATTATATTACTGTTATATATTATTATATTACTGTTATATACTCTACTGTTATATACTCTACAGTTATATACTCTACTGTTATATACTCTACAGTTATATACTCTACTGTTATATACTCTACTGTTATATACTCTACTGTTATATACTCTACTGTTATATACTCTACAGTTATATACTCTACTGTTATATACTCTACTGTTATATACTCTACTGTTATATACTCTACTGTTATATACTCTACTGTTATATACTCTACAGTTATATACTCTACTGTTATATACTCTACTGTTATATACTCTACTGTTATATACTCTACAGTTATATACTCTTATATCACTGTTATATTTTCTCTACATTTATACAGAGTTTGAGGATGAAAAAATCAAAGATTCCACTTCCAACCATCCTGCTCTCCAATGTCCAGTATCTTAAGGGGTTAACAGAGGAAATGCAGGCCAACACGTTATCTATATGAATACAGGGAAGCCTGTTTGATGGCCTTTTCTGAATCTTGTCTGTCGGAGCCGGTGCCCAACTCTGAAGTCCGCCCTGACGGATTCACAATCCCTCGGATGGACAGAGACGGGGAAGCTACCGGTGAGGAGCACTGAGGCAGTCTGTGTTCTGATAAATTAAGATTGGGTAAACTACGATTGAATTCCCCATCCTGTCACTGCTCCTCTTCTTCCTCCTCCGTGAATTCCCCATGCTGTCACTGCTCCTCTTCTCCCTCCTCAGTGAATTCCCCCATGCTGTCACTGCCCCTCTTCTCCCTCCTCCGTGAATTCCCCCATGCTGTCACTGCCCCTCTTCTCCCTCCTCCGTGAATTCCCCCATGCTGTCACTGCCCCTCTTCTCCCTCCTCCGTGAATTCCCCCATGCTGTCACTGCTCCTCTTCTCCCTCCTTCGTGAATTCCCCCATGCTGTCACTGCCCCTCTTCTCCCTCCTCCGTGAATTCCCCCATGCTGTCACTGCTCCTCTTCTCCCTCCTTCGTGAATTCCCCCATGCTGTCACTGCCCCTCTTCTACCTCCTCCGTGAATACCCCCATGCTGTCACTGCTCCTCTTCTTCCTCCTCCGTGAATCCCCCCATGCTGTCACTGCTCCTCTTCTACCTCCTCCGTGAATTCCCCCAGCCTTTTCTGACTGTTGTTTATATCCATTCCAGAGCAAACAGGGTCTGGCAGCTGACATCATTTTTAACGTCAGTCAAGAGCTTGATGCGATTTCCCCTGATGCGACCAAATTCATCATGGGGGGATTTCAGTAGCTGCACTCTCAAGCACATTGAGTATTTACACCCAGTATGTGACTTGTCTGACAAGGAAAATAATATATTTGACTTACGTTACGGCTCAGTCCCCAAAGCCTAGTCATCCTTGGCCAGACCTCCACTGGATCAGAACATAACACTGGACTCTACCAGACCACTGACTGGATCAGAACATAACACTGGTCTCTACCAGACCTCCACTGACTGGATCAGAACATAACACTGGTCTCTACCAGACCACTGACTGGATCAGAACATAACACTGGTCTCTACCAGACCTCCACTGGATCAGAACATAACACTGGTCTCTACCAGACCACTGACTGGATCAGAACATAACACTGGTCTCTACCAGACCACTGACTGGATCAGAACATAACACTGGTCTCTACCAGACCTCCACTGGATCAGAACATAACACTGGTCTCTACCAGACCTCCACTGACTGGATCAGAACATAACACTGGTCTCTACCAGACCTCCACTGGATCAGAACATAACACTGGTCTCTACCAGACCACTGACTGGATCAGAACATAACACTGGTCTCTACCAGACCACTGACTGGATCAGAACATAACACTGGTCTCTACCAGACCACTGACTGGATCAGAACATAACACTGGTCTCTACCAGACCACTGGCTGGATCAGAACATAACACTGGTCTCTACCAGACCACTGACTGGATCAGAACATAACACTGGTCTCTACCAGACCTCCACTGGATCAGAGCATAACACTGGTCTCTACCAGACCTCCACTGACTGGATCAGAACATAACACTGGTCTCTACCAGACCTCCACTGACTGGATCAGAACATAACACTGGTCTCTACCAGACCTCCACTGGATCAGAACATAACACTGGTCTCTACCAGACCTCCACTGGATCAGAACATAACACTGGTCTCTACCAGACCTCCACTGGATCAGAACATAACACTGGTCTCTACCAGACCTCCACTGACTGGATCAGAACATAACACTGGTCTCTACCAGACCTCCACTGGATCAGAACATAACACTGGTCTCTACCAGACCTCCACTGGATCAAAACATAACACTGGTCTCTACCAGACCTCCACTGGATCAGAACATAACACTGGTCTCTACCAGACCACTGACTGGATCAGAACATAACACTGGTCTCTACCAGACCACTGACTGGATCAGAACATAACACTGGTCTCTACCAGACCACTGACTGGATCAGAACATAACACTGGTCTCTACCAGACCACTGACTGGATCAGAACATAACACTGGTCTCTACCAGACCACTGACTGGATCAGAACATAACACTGGTCTCTACCAAACCTCCACTGGGTGGATCAGAACATAACACTGGTCTCTACCAGACCACTGACTGGGTCAGAACATAACACTGGTCTCTACCAGACCTCCACTGGATCAGAACATAACACTGGTCTCTACCAGACCTCCACTGGATCAGAACATAACACTGGTCTCTACCAGACCTCCACTGGATCAGAACATAACACTGGTCTCTACCAGACCACTGACTGGATCAGAACATAACACTGGTCTCTACCAGACCTCCACTGACTGGATCAGAACATAACACTGGTCTCTACCAGACCTCCACTGGATCAGAACATAACACTGGTCTCTACCAGACCACTGACTGGATCAGAACATAACACTGGTCTATTCCAGACCTCCACTGGATCAGAACATAACACTGGTCTCTACCAGACCACTGACTGGATCAGAACATAACACTGGTCTCTACCAGACCACTGACTGGATTAGAACATAACACTGGTCTCTACCAGACCTCCACTGACTGGATCAGAACATAACACTGGTCTCTACCAGACCACTGACTGGATCAGAACATAACACTGGTCTCTACCAGACCTCCACTGGATCAGAACATAACACTGGTCTCTACCAGACCTCCACTGGATCAGAACATAACACTGGTCTCTACCAGACCTCCACTGACTGGATCAGAACATAACACTGGTCTCTACCAGACCTCCACTGGATCAGAACATAACACTGGTCTCTACCAGACCACTGACTGGATCAGAACATAACACTGGTCTCTACCAGACCTCCACTGACTGGATCAGAACATAACACTGGTCTCTACCAGACCTCCACTGACTGGATCAGAACATAATACTGGTCTCTACCAGACCTCCACTGGATCAGAACATAACACTGGTCTCTACCAGACCACTGACTGGATCAGAACATAACACTGGTCTCTACCAGACCTCCACTGACTGGATCAGAACATAACACTGGTCTCTACCAGACCACTGACTGGATCAGAACATAACACTGGTCTCTACCAGACCTCCACTGACTGGATCAGAACATAACACTGGTCTCTACCAGACCACTGACTGGATCAGAACATAACACTGGTCTCTACCAGACCTCCACTGGGTGGATCAGAACATAACACTGCTCTCTACCAGACCACTGACTGGGTCAGAACATAACACTGGTCTCTACCAGACCTCCACTGGATCAGAACATAACACTGGTCTCTACCAGACCTCCACTGGATCAGAACATAACACTGGTCTCTACCAGACCTCCACTGGATCAGAACATAACACTGGTCTCTATTAGACCTCCACTGACTGGATCAGAACATAACACTGGTCTCTACCAGACCTCCACTGGATCAGAACATAACACTGGTCTCTACCAGACCTCTACTGGATCAAAACATAACACTGGTCTCTACCAGACCTCCACTGGATCAGAACATAACACTGGTCTCTACCAGACCTCCACTGGATCAAAACATAACACTGGTCTCTACCAGACCTCCACTGGATCAGAACATAACACTGGTCTCTACCAGACCACTGACTGGATCAGAACATAACACTGGTCTCTACCAGACCACTGACTGGATCAGAACATAACACTGGTCTCTACCAGACCACTGACTGGATCAGAACATAACACTGGTCTCTACCAGACCACTGACTGGATCAGAACATAACACTGGTCTCTACCAGACCACTGACTGGATCAGAACATAACACTGGTCTCTACCAGACCACTGACTGGATCAGAACATAACACTGGTCTCTACCAAACCTCCACTGGGTGGATCAGAACATAACACTGGTCTCTACCAGACCACTGACTGGGTCAGAACATAACACTGGTCTCTACCAGACCTCCACTGGATCAGAACATAACACTGGTCTCTACCAGACCTCCACTGACTGGATCAGAACATAACACTGGTCTCTACCAGACCTCCACTGGATCAGAACATAACACTGGTCTCTACCAGACCTCCACTGACTGGATCAGAACATAACACTGGTCTCTACCAGACCTCCACTGGATCAGAACATAACACTGGTCTCTACCAGACCTCCACTGGATCAGAACATAACACTGGTCTCTATTAGACCTCCACTGACTGGATCAGAACATAACACTGGTCTCTACCAGACCTCCACTGGATCAGAACATAACACTGGTCTCTACCAGACCTCTACTGACTGGATCAGAACATAACACTGGTCTCTACCAGACCACTGACTGGATCAGAACATAACACTGGTCTCTACCAGACCTCCACTGGATCAGAACATAACACTGGTCTCTACCAGACCTCCACTGACTGGATCAGAACATAACACTGGTCTCTACCAGACCTCCACTGGATCAGAACATAACACTGGTCTCTACCAGACCACTGACTGGATCAGAACATAACACTGGTCTCTACCAGACCTCCACTGACTGGATCAGAACATAACACTGGTCTCTACCAGACCTCCACTGGATCAGAACATAACACTGGTCTCTACCAGACCTCCACTGGATCAGAACATAACACTGGTCTCTACCAGACCTCCACTGGATCAGAACATAACACTGGTCTCTACCAGACCACTGACTGGATCAGAACATAACACTGGTCTCTACCAGACCTCCACTGACTGGATCAGAACATAACACTGGTCTCTACCAGACCTCCACTGGATCAGAACATAACACTGGTCTCTACCAGACCTCCACTGGGTGGATCAGAACATAACACTGGTCTCTACCAGACCACTGACTGGGTCAGAACATAACACTGGTCTCTACCAGACCTCCACTGGATCAGAACATAACACTGGTCTCTACCAGACCTCCACTGGATCAGAACATAACACTGGTCTCTACCAGACCTCCAATGGATCAGAACATAACACTGGTCTCTATTAGACCTCCACTGACTGGATCAGAACATAACACTGGTCTCTACCAGACCTCCACTGGATCAGAACATAACACTGGTCTCTACCAGACCTCTACTGACTGGATCAGAACATAACACTGGTCTCTACCAGACCACTGACTGGATCAGAACATAACACTGGTCTCTACCAGACCTCCACTGGATCAGAACATAACACTGGTCTCTACCAGACCTCCACTGACTGGATCAGAACATAACACTGGTCTCTACCAGACCTCCACTGGATCAGAACATAACACTGGTCTCTACCAGACCACTGACTGGATCAGAACATAACACTGGTCTCTACCAGACCTCCACTGACTGGATCAGAACATAACACTGGTCTCTACCAGACCTCCACTGGATCAGAACATAACACTGGTCTCTACCAGACCTCCACTGGATCAGAACATAACACTGGTCTCTACCAGACCTCCACTGGATCAGAACATAACACTGGTCTCTACCAGACCACTGACTGGATCAGAACATAACACTGGTCTCTACCAGACCTCCACTGACTGGATCAGAACATAACACTGGTCTCTACCAGACCTCCACTGGATCAGAACATAACACTGGTCTCTACCAGACCACTGACTGGATCAGAACATAACACTGGTCTATTCCAGACCTCCACTGGATCAGAACATAACACTGGTCTCTACCAGACCACTGACTGGATCAGAACATAACACTGGTCTCTACCAGACCACTGACTGGATTAGAACATAACACTGGTCTCTACCAGACCTCCACTGACTGGATCAGAACATAACACTGGTCTCTACCAGACCACTGACTGGATCAGAACATAACACTGGTCTCTACCAGACCTCCACTGGATCAGAACATAACACTGGTCTCTACCAGACCTCCACTGGATCAGAACATAACACTGGTCTCTACCAGACCTCCACTGACTGGATCAGAACATAACACTGGTCTCTACCAGACCTCCACTGGATCAGAACATAACACTGGTCTCTACCAGACCACTGACTGGATCAGAACATAACACTGGTCTCTACCAGACCTCCACTGACTGGATCAGAACATAACACTGGTCTCTACCAGACCTCCACTGACTGGATCAGAACATAATACTGGTCTCTACCAGACCTCCACTGGATCAGAACATAACACTGGTCTCTACCAGACCACTGACTGGATCAGAACATAACACTGGTCTCTACCAGACCTCCACTGACTGGATCAGAACATAACACTGGTCTCTACCAGACCACTGACTGGATCAGAACATAACACTGGTCTCTACCAGACCTCCACTGACTGGATCAGAACATAACACTGGTCTCTACCAGACCACTGACTGGATCAGAACATAACACTGGTCTCTACCAGACCTCCACTGGGTGGATCAGAACATAACACTGCTCTCTACCAGACCACTGACTGGGTCAGAACATAACACTGGTCTCTACCAGACCTCCACTGGATCAGAACATAACACTGGTCTCTACCAGACCTCCACTGGATCAGAACATAACACTGGTCTCTACCAGACCTCCACTGGATCAGAACATAACACTGGTCTCTATTAGACCTCCACTGACTGGATCAGAACATAACACTGGTCTCTACCAGACCTCCACTGGATCAGAACATAACACTGGTCTCTACCAGACCTCTACTGGATCAAAACATAACACTGGTCTCTACCAGACCTCCACTGGATCAGAACATAACACTGGTCTCTACCAGACCACTGACTGGATCAGAACATAACACTGGTCTCTACCAGACCTCCACTGGATCAGAACATAACACTGGTCTCTACCAGACCTCCACTGGATCAGAACATAACACTGGTCTCTACCAGACCTCCACTGGATCAGAACATAACACTGGTCTCTACCAGACCACTGACTGGATCAGAACATAACACTGGTCTCCACCAGACCTCCACTGGATCAGAACATAACACTGGTCTCTACCAGACCTCCACTGACTGGATCAGAACATAACACTGGTCTCTACCAGACCTCCACTGGATCAGAACATAACACTGGTCTCTACCAGACCTCCACTGACTGGATCAGAACATAACACTGGTCTCTACCAGACCACTGACTGGATCAGAACATAACACTGGTCTCTACCAGACCTCCACTGGATCAGAACATAACACTGGTCTCTACCAGACCTCAACTGGATCAGAACATAACACTGGTCTCTACCAGACCTCCAATGACTGGATCAGAACATAACACTGGTCTCTACCAGACCTCCACTGACTGGATCAGAACATAACACTGGTCTCTACCAGACCTCCACTGACTGGATCAGAACATAACACTGGTCTCTACCAGACCTCCACTGGATCAGAACATAACACTGGTCTCTACCAGACCACTGACTGGATCAGAACATAACACTGGTCTCTACCAGACCTCCACTGACTGGATCAGAACATAACACTGGTCTCTACCAGACCTCCACTGGATCAGAACATAACACTGGTCTCTACCAGACCACTGACTGGATCAGAACATAACACTGGTCTCTACCAGACCTCCACTGGATCAGAACATAACACTGGTCTCTACCAGACCTCCACTGACTGGATCAGAACATAACACTGGTCTCTACCAGACCTCCACTGACTGGATCAGAACATAACACTGGTCTCTACCAGACCTCCACTGGATCAGAACATAACACTGGTCTCTACCAGACCTCCACTGGATCAGAACATAACACTGGTCTCTACCAGACCACTGACTGGATCAGAACATAACACTGGTCTCTACCAGACCTCCACTGACTGGATCAGAACATAACACTGGTCTCTACCAGACCTCCACTGGATCAGAACATAACACTGGTCTCTACCAGACCACTGACTGGATCAGAACATAACACTGGTCTATTCCAGACCTCCACTGGATCAGAACATAACACTGGTCTCTACCAGACCACTGACTGGATCAGAACATAACACTGGTCTCTACCAGACCACTGACTGGATTAGAACATAACACTGGTCTCTACCAGACCTCCACTGACTGGATCAGAACATAACACTGGTCTCTACCAGACCACTGACTGGATCAGAACATAACACTGGTCTCTACCAGACCTCCACTGGATCAGAACATAACACTGGTCTCTACCAGACCTCCACTGGATCAGAACATAACACTGGTCTCTACCAGACCTCCACTGACTGGATCAGAACATAACACTGGTCTCTACCAGACCTCCACTGGATCAGAACATAACACTGGTCTCTACCAGACCACTGACTGGATCAGAACATAACACTGGTCTCTACCAGACCTCCACTGACTGGATCAGAACATAACACTGGTCTCTACCAGACCTCCACTGACTGGATCAGAACATAATACTGGTCTCTACCAGACCTCCACTGGATCAGAACATAACACTGGTCTCTACCAGACCACTGACTGGATCAGAACATAACACTGGTCTCTACCAGACCACTGACTGGATCAGAACATAACACTGGTCTCTACCAGACCTCCACTGACTGGATCAGAACATAACACTGGTCTCTACCAGACCACTGACTGGATCAGAACATAACACTGGTCTCTACCAGACCTCCACTGGGTGGATCAGAACATAACACTGCTCTCTACCAGACCACTGACTGGGTCAGAACATAACACTGGTCTCTACCAGACCTCCACTGGATCAGAACATAACACTGGTCTCTACCAGACCTCCACTGGATCAGAACATAACACTGGTCTCTACCAGACCTCCACTGGATCAGAACATAACACTGGTCTCTACCAGACCTCTACTGGATCAAAACATAACACTGGTCTCTACCAGACCTCCACTGGATCAGAACATAACACTGGTCTCTACCAGACCACTGACTGGATCAGAACATAACACTGGTCTCTACCAGACCTCCACTGACTGGATCAGAACATAACACTGGTCTCTACCAGACCTCCACTGGATCAGAACATAACACTGGTCTCTACCAGACCTCCACTGGATCAGAACATAACACTGGTCTCTACCAGACCACTGACTGGATCAGAACATAACACTGGTCTCCACCAGACCTCCACTGGATCAGAACATAACACTGGTCTCTACCAGACCTCCACTGACTGGATCAGAACATAACACTGGTCTCTACCAGACCTCCACTGGATCAGAACATAACACTGGTCTCTACCAGACCTCCACTGACTGGATCAGAACATAACACTGGTCTCTACCAGACCACTGACTGGATCAGAACATAACACTGGTCTCTACCAGACCTCCACTGGATCAGAACATAACACTGGTCTCTACCAGACCTCAACTGGATCAGAACATAACACTGGTCTCTACCAGACCTCCAATGACTGGATCAGAACATAACACTGGTCTCTACCAGACCTCCACTGACTGGATCAGAACATAACACTGGTCTCTACCAGACCTCCACTGACTGGATCAGAACATAACACTGGTCTCTACCAGACCTCCACTGGATCAGAACATAACACTGGTCTCTACCAGACCACTGACTGGATCAGAACATAACACTGGTCTCTACCAGACCTCCACTGACTGGATCAGAACATAACACTGGTCTCTACCAGACCTCCACTGGATCAGAACATAACACTGGTCTCTACCAGACCACTGACTGGATCAGAACATAACACTGGTCTCTACCAGACCTCCACTGGATCAGAACATAACACTGGTCTCTACCAGACCTCCACTGACTGGATCAGAACATAACACTGGTCTCTACCAGACCTCCACTGACTGGATCAGAACATAACACTGGTCTCTACCAGACCTCCACTGGATCAGAACATAACACTGGTCTCTACCAGACCTCCACTGGATCAGAACATAACACTGGTCTCTACCAGACCTCCACTGGATCAGAACATAACACTGGTGTCTACCAGACCACTGACTGGATCAGAACATAACACTGGTCTCTACCAGACCTCCACTGACTGGATCAGAACATAACACTGGTCTCTACCAGACCTCCACTGGATCAGAACATAACACTGGTCTCTACCAGACCACTGACTGGATCAGAACATAACACTGGTCTCTACCAGACCACTGACTGGATCAGAACATAACACTGGTCTCTACCAGACCACTGACTGGATCAGAACATAACACTGGTCTCTACCAGACCTCCACTGGGTGGATCAGAACATAACACTGGTCTCTACCAGACCACTGACTGGGTCAGAACATAACACTGGTTTCTACCAGACCTCCACTGGATCAGAACATAACACTGGTCTCTACCAGACCTCCACTGGATCAGAACATAACACTGGTCTCTACCAGACCTCCACTGGATCAGAACATAACACTGGTCTCTATTAGACCTCCACTGACTGGATCAGAACATAACACTGGTCTCTACCAGACCACTGACTGGATCAGAACATAACACTGGTCTCTACCAGACCTCCACTGGATCAGAACATAACACTGGTCTCTACCAGACCTCCACTGGATCAGAACATAACACTGGTCTCTACCAGACCTCCACTGACTGGATCAGAACATAACACTGGTCTCTACCAGACCTCCACTGGATCAGAACATAACACTGGTCTCTACCAGACCACTGACTGGATCAGAACATAACACTGGTCTCCACCAGACCTCCACTGACTGGATCAGAACATAACACTGGTCTATACCAGACGTCCACGGGATCAGAACATAACACTGGTCTCTACCAGACCTCCACTGGATCAGAACATAACACTGGTCTCTACCAGACCTCCACTGGATCAGAACATAACACTGGTCTCTACCAGACCACTGACTGGATCAGAACATAACACTGGTCTCTACCAGACCTCCACTGACTGGATCAGAACATAACACTGGTCTCTACCAGACCTCCACTGGATCAGAACATAACACTGGTCTCTACCAGACCACTGACTGGATCAGAACATAACACTGGTCTATTCCAGACCTCCACTGGATCAGAACATAACACTGGTCTCTACCAGACCACTGACTGGATCAGAACATAACACTGGTCTCTACCAGACCTCCACTGACTGGATCAGAACATAACACTGGTCTCTACCAGACCACTGACTGGATCAGAACATAACACTGGTCTCTACCAGACCACTGACTGGATCAGAACATAACACTGGTCTCTACCAGACCTCCACTGACTGGATCAGAACATAACACTGGTCTCTACCAGACCACTGACTGGATCAGAACATAACACTGGTCTCTACCAGACCTCCACTGGATCAGAACATAACACTGGTCTCTACCAGACCTCCACTGGATCAGAACATAACACTGGTCTCTACCAGACCTCCACTGACTGGATCAGAACATAACACTGGTCTCTACCAGACCTCCACTGGATCAGAACATAACACTGGTCTCTACCAGACCACTGACTGGATCAGAACATAACACTGGTCTCTATCAGACCTCCACTGACTGGATCAGAACATAACACTGGTCTCTACCAGACCTCCACTGACTGGATCAGAACATAATACTAGTCTCTACCAGACCTCCACTGGATCAGAACATAACACTGGTCTCTACCAGACCACTGACTGGATCAGAACATAACACTGGTCTCTACCAGACCACTGACTGGATCAGAACATAACACTGGTCTCTACCAGACCACTGACTGGATCAGAACATAACACTGGTCTCTACCAGACCTCCACTGGGTGGATCAGAACATAACACTGGTCTCTACCAGACCACTGACTGGGTCAGAACATAACACTGGTCTCTACCAGACCTCCACTGGATCAGAACATAACACTGGTCTCTACCAGACCTCCACTGGATCAGAACATAACACTGGTCTCTACCAGACCTCCAATGGATCAGAACATAACACTGGTCTCTATTAGACCTCCACTGACTGGATCAGAACATAACACTGGTCTCTACCAGACCTCCACTGGATCAGAACATAACACTGGTCTCTACCAAACCTCTACTGACTGGATCAGAACATAACACTGGTCTCTACCAGACCACTGACTGGATCAGAACATAACACTGGTCTCTACCAGACCTCCACTGGATCAGAACATAACACTGGTCTCTACCAGACCTCCACTGACTGGATCAGAACATAACACTGGTCTCTACCAGACCTCCACTGGATCAGAACATAACACTGGTCTCTACCAGACCACTGACTGGATCAGAACATAACACTGGTCTCTACCAGACCTCCACTGACTGGATCAGAACATAACACTGGTCTCTACCAGACCTCCACTGGATCAGAACATAACACTGGTCTCTACCAGACCTCCACTGGATCAGAACATAACACTGGTCTCTACCAGACCTCCACTGGATCAGAACATAACACTGGTCTCTACCAGACCACTGACTGGATCAGAACATAACACTGGTCTCTACCAGACCTCCACTGACTGGATCAGAACATAACACTGGTCTCTACCAGACCTCCACTGGATCAGAACATAACACTGGTCTCTACCAGACCACTGACTGGATCAGAACATAACACTGGTCTCTACCAGACCACTGACTGGATCAGAACATAACACTGGTCTCTACCAGACCTCCACTGACTGGATCAGAACATAACACTGGTCTCTACCAGTCCACTGACTGGATCAGAACATAACACTGGTCTCTACCAGACCACTGACTGGATCAGAACATAACACTGGTCTCTACCAGACCTCCACTGACTGGATCAGAACATAACACTGGTCTCTACCAGACCACTGACTGGATCAGAACATAACACTGGTCTCTACCAGACCTCCACTGGATCAGAACATAACACTGGTCTCTACCAGACCTCCACTGGATCAGAACATAACACTGGTCTCTACCAGACCTCCACTGACTGGATCAGAACATAACACTGGTCTCTACCAGACCTCCACTGGATCAGAACATAACACTGGTCTCTACCAGACCACTGACTGGATCAGAACATAACACTGGTCTCTACCAGACCTCCACTGACTGGATCAGAACATAACACTGGTCTCTACCAGACCTCCACTGACTGGATCAGAACATAATACTGGTCTCTACCAGACCTCCACTGGATCAGAACATAACACTGGTCTCTACCAGACCACTGACTGGATCAGAACATAACACTGGTCTCTACCAGACCACTGACTGGATCAGAACATAACACTGGTCTCTACCAGACCTCCACTGACTGGATCAGAACATAACACTGGTCTCTACCAGACCACTGACTGGATCAGAACATAACACTGGTCTCTACCAGACCTCCACTGGGTGGATCAGAACATAACACTGGTCTCTACCAGACCACTGACTGGGTCAGAACATAACACTGGTCTCTACCAGACCTCCACTGGATCAGAACATAACACTGGTCTCTACCAGACCTCCACTGGATCAGAACATAACACTGGTCTCTACCAGACCTCCACTGGATCAGAACATAACACTGGTCTCTATTAGACCTCCACTGACTGGATCAGAACATAACACTGGTCTCTACCAGACCTCCACTGGATCAGAACATAACACTGGTCTCTACCAGACCTCCACTGGATCAGAACATAACACTGGTCTCTACCAGACCTCTACTGGATCAAAACATAACACTGGTCTCTACCAGACCTCCACTGGATCAGAACATAACACTGGTCTCTACCAGACCACTGACTGGATCAGAACATAACACTGGTCTCTACCAGACCTCCACTGGATCAGAACATAACACTGGTCTCTACCAGACCTCCACTGGATCAGAACATAACACTGGTCTCTACCAGACCTCCACTGGATCAGAACATAACACTGGTCTCTACCAGACCACTGACTGGATCAGAACATAACACTGGTCTCCACCAGACCTCCACTGGATCAGAACATAACACTGGTCTCTACCAGACCTCCACTGACTGGATCAGAACATAACACTGGTCTCTACCAGACCTCCACTGGATCAGAACATAACACTGGTCTCTACCAGACCTCCACTGACTGGATCAGAACATAACACTGGTCTCTACCAGACCACTGACTGGATCAGAACATAACACTGGTCTCTACCAGACCTCCACTGGATCAGAACATAACACTGGTCTCTACCAGACCTCAACTGGATCAGAACATAACACTGGTCTCTACCAGACCTCCAATGACTGGATCAGAACATAACACTGGTCTCTACCAGACCTCCACTGACTGGATCAGAACATAACACTGGTCTCTACCAGACCTCCACTGACTGGATCAGAACATAACACTGGTCTCTACCAGACCTCCACTGGATCAGAACATAACACTGGTCTCTACCAGACCACTGACTGGATCAGAACATAACACTGGTCTCTACCAGACCTCCACTGACTGGATCAGAACATAACACTGGTCTCTACCAGACCTCCACTGGATCAGAACATAACACTGGTCTCTACCAGACCACTGACTGGATCAGAACATAACACTGGTCTCTACCAGACCTCCACTGGATCAGAACATAACACTGGTCTCTACCAGACCTCCACTGACTGGATCAGAACATAACACTGGTCTCTACCAGACCTCCACTGACTGGATCAGAACATAACACTGGTCTCTACCAGACCTCCACTGGATCAGAACATAACACTGGTCTCTACAAGACCTCCACTGGATCAGAACATAACACTGGTCTCTACCAGACCTCCACTGGATCAGAACATAACACTGGTGTCTACCAGACCACTGACTGGATCAGAACATAACACTGGTCTCTACCAGACCTCCACTGACTGGATCAGAACATAACACTGGTCTCTACCAGACCTCCACTGGATCAGAACATAACACTGGTCTCTACCAGACCACTGACTGGATCAGAACATAACACTGGTCTCTACCAGACCACTGACTGGATCAGAACATAACACTGGTCTCTACCAGACCACTGACTGGATCAGAACATAACACTGGTCTGTACCAGACCTCCACTGGGTGGATCAGAACATAACACTGGTCTCTACCAGACCACTGACTGGGTCAGAACATAACACTGGTCTCTACCAGACCTCCACTGGATCAGAACATAACACTGGTCTCTACCAGACCTCCACTGGATCAGAACATAACACTGGTCTCTACCAGACCTCCACTGGATCAGAACATAACACTGGTCTCTATTAGACCTCCACTGACTGGATCAGAACATAACACTGGTCTCTACCAGACCACTGACTGGATCAGAACATAACACTGGTCTCTACCAGACCTCCACTGGATCAGAACATAACACTGGTCTCTACCAGACCTCCACTGACTGGATCAGAACATAACACTGGTCTCTACCAGACCTCCACTGGATCAGAACATAACACTGGTCTCTACCAGACCACTGACTGGATCAGAACATAACACTGGTCTCCACCAGACCTCCACTGACTGGATCAGAACATAACACTGGTCTATACCAGACGTCCACTGGATCAGAACATAACACTGGTCTCTACCAGACCTCCACTGGATCAGAACATAACACTGGTCTCTACCAGACCTCCACTGGATCAGAACATAACACTGGTCTCTACCAGACCACTGACTGGATCAGAACATAACACTGGTCTCTACCAGACCTCCACTGACTGGATCAGAACATAACACTGGTCTCTACCAGACCTCCACTGGATCAGAACATAACACTGGTCTCTACCAGACCACTGACTGGATCAGAACATAACACTGGTCTATTCCAGACCTCCACTGGATCAGAACATAACACTGGTCTCTACCAGACCACTGACTGGATCAGAACATAACACTGGTCTCTACCAGACCTCCACTGACTGGATCAGAACATAACACTGGTCTCTACCAGACCACTGACTGGATCAGAACATAACACTGGTCTCTACCAGACCACTGACTGGATCAGAACATAACACTGGTCTCTACCAGACCTCCACTGACTGGATCAGAACATAACACTGGTCTCTACCAGACCACTGACTGGATCAGAACATAACACTGGTCTCTACCAGACCTCCACTGGATCAGAACATAACACTGGTCTCTACCAGACCTCCACTGGATCAGAACATAACACTGGTCTCTACCAGACCTCCACTGACTGGATCAGAACATAACACTGGTCTCTACCAGACCTCCACTGGATCAGAACATAACACTGGTCTCTACCAGACCACTGACTGGATCAGAACATAACACTGGTCTCTATCAGACCTCCACTGACTGGATCAGAACATAACACTGGTCTCTACCAGACCTCCACTGACTGGATCAGAACATAATACTAGTCTCTACCAGACCTCCACTGGATCAGAACATAACAATGGTCTCTACCAGACCACTGACTGGATCAGAACATAACACTGGTCTCTACCAGACCACTGACTGGATCAGAACATAACACTGGTCTCTACCAGACCTCCACTGGATCAGAACATAACACTGGTCTCTACCAGACCACTGACTGGATCAGAACATAACACTGGTCTCTACCAGACCTCCACTGGGTGGATCAGAACATAACACTGGTCTCTACCAGACCACTGACTGGGTCAGAACATAACACTGGTCTCTACCAGACCTCCACTGGATCAGAACATAACACTGGTCTCTACCAGACCTCCACTGGATCAGAACATAACACTGGTCTCTACCAGACCTCCACTGGATCAGAACATAACACTGGTCTCTATTAGACCTCCACTGACTGGATCAGAACATAACACTGGTCTCTACCAGACCTCTACTGGATCAGAACATAACACTGGTCTCTACCAGACCTCTACTGGATCAGAACATAACACTGGTCTCTACCAGACCTCCACTGGATCAGAACATAACACTGGTCTCTACCAGACCACTGACTGGATCAGAACATAACACTGGTCTCTACCAGACCTCCACTGGATCAGAACATAACACTGGTCTCTACCAGACCTCCACTGGATCAGAACATAACACTGGTCTCTACCAGACCTCCACTGGATCAGAACATAACACTGGTCTCTACCAGACCACTGACTGGATCAGAACATAACACTGGTCTCCACCAGACCTCCACTGGATCAGAACATAACACTGGTCTCTACCAGACCTCCACTGACTGGATCAGAACATAACACTGGTCTCTACCAGACCTCCACTGGATCAGAACATAACACTGGTCTCTACCAGACCTCCACTGACTGGATCAGAACATAACACTGGTCTCTACCAGACCACTGACTGGATCAGAACATAACACTGGTCTCTACCAGACCTCCACTGGATCAGAACATAACACTGGTCTCTACCAGACCTCCACTGGATCAGAACATAACACTGGTCTCTACCAGACCTCCACTGACTGGATCAGAACATAACACTGGTCTCTACCAGACCTCCACTGACTGGATCAGAACATAACACTGGTCTCTACCAGACCTCCACTGGATCAGAACATAACACTGGTCTCTACCAGACCACTGACTGGATCAGAACATAACACTGGTCTCTACCAGACCTCCACTGACTGGATCAGAACATAACACTGGTCTCTACCAGACCTCCACTGGATCAGAACATAACACTGGTCTCTACCAGACCACTGACTGGATCAGAACATAACACTGGTCTCTACCAGACCTCCACTGGATCAGAACATAACACTGGTCTCTACCAGACCTCCACTGACTGGATCAGAACATAACACTGGTCTCTACCAGACCTCCACTGGATCAGAACATAACACTGGTCTCTACCAGACCACTGACTGGATCAGAACATAACACTGGTCTCTACCAGACCTCCACTGACTGGATCAGAACATAACACTGGTCTCTACCAGACCACTGACTGGATCAGAACATAACACTGGTCTCTACCAGACCACTGACTGGATCAGAACATAACACTGGTCTCTACCAGACCACTGACTGGATCAGAACATAACACTGGTCTCTACCAGACCACTGACTGGATCAGAACATAACACTGGTCTCTACCAGACCTCCACTGGATCAGAACATAACACTGGTCTCTAACCGACCTCCACTGACTGGATCAGAACATAACACTGGTCTCTACCAGACCACTGACAGGATCAGAACATAACACTGGTCTCTACCAGACCACTGACTGGATCAGAACATAACACTGGTCTCTACCAGACCTCCACTGACTGGATCAGAACATAACACTGGTCTCTACCAGACCTCCACTGACTGGATCAGAACATAACACTGGTCTCTTCCAGACCTCCACTGACTGGATCAGAACATAACACTGGTCTCTACCAGACCTCCACTGGATCAGAACATAACACTGGTCTCTACCAGACCTCCACTGGATCAGAACATAACACTGGTCTCTACCAGATCACTGACTGGATCAGAACATAACACTGGTCTCTACCAGACCTCCACTGACTGGATCAGAACATAACACTGGTCTCTACCAGACCTCCACTGACTGGACCAGAACATAACACTGGTCTCTACCAGACCTCCACTGGATCAGAACATAACACTGGTCTCTACCAGACCACTGACTGGATCAGAACATAACACTGGTCTCTACCAGACCTCCACTGACTGGATCAGAACATAACACTGGTCTCTACCAGACCACTGACTGGATCAGAACATAACACTGGTCTCTACCAGACCTCCACTGACTGGATCAGAACATAACACTGGTCTCTACCAGACCACTGACTGGATCAGAACATAACACTGGTCTCTACCAGACCTCCACTGGATCAGAACATAACACTGGTCTCTACCAGACCTCCACTGACTGGATCAGAACATAACACTGGTCTCTACCAGACCTCCACTGACTGGATCAGAACATAATACTGGTCTCTACCAGACCTTCACTGGATCAGAACATAACACTGGTCTCTACCAGACCACTGACTGGATCAGAACATAACACTGGTCTCTACCAGACCACTGACTGGATCAGAACATAACACTGGTCTCTACCAGACCTCCACTGACTGGATCAGAACATAATACTGGTCTCTACCAGACCTCCACTGGATCAGAACATAACACTGGTCTCTACCAGACCACTGACTGGATCAGAACATAACACTGGTCTCTACCAGACCACTGACTGGATCAGAACATAACACTGGTCTCTACCAGACCTCCACTGGATCAGAACATAACACTGGTCTCTACCAGACCACTGACTGGATCAGAACATAACACTGGTCTCTACCAGACCACTGACTGGATCAGAAAATAACACTGGTCTCTACCAGACCACTGACTGGATCAGAACATAACACTGGTCTCTACCAGACCACTGACTGGATCAGAACAAAACACTGGTCTCTACCAGACCTCCACTGGATCAGAACATAACACTGGTCTCTACCAGACCTCCACTGGATCAGAACATAACACTGGTCTCTACCAGACCTCCACTGACTGGATCAGAACATAACACTGGTCTCTACCAGACCACTGACTGGATCAGAACATAACACTGGTCTCTACCAGACCTCCACTGGATCAGAACATAACACTGGTCTCTACCAGACCTCCACTGACTGGATCAGAACATAACACTGGTCTATACCAGACCAGTGACTGGATCAGAACATAACACTGGTCTCTACCAGACCTCCACTGGATCAGAACATAACACTGGTCTCTACCAGACCTCCACTGACTGGATCAGAACATAACACTGGTCTCTACCAGACCTCCACTGACTGGATCAGAACATAACACTGGTCTCTACCAGACCTCCACTGGATCAGAACATAACACTGGTCTCTACCAGATCACTGACTGGATCAGAACATAGCACTGGTCTCTACCAGACCTCCACTGACTGGATCAGAACATAACAGTGGTCTCTACCAGACCTCCACTGACTGGATCAGAACATAACACTGGTCTCTACCAGACCACTGACTGGATCAGAACATAACACTGGTCTCTACCAGACCTCCACTGGATCAGAACATAACACTGGTCTCTACCAGACCTCCACTGACTGGATCAGAACATAACACTGGTCTCTACCAGACCTCCACTGACTGGATCAGAACATAACACTGGTCTCTACCAGACCTCCACTGGATCAGAACATGACACTGGTCTCTACCAGATCACTGACTGGATCAGAACATAACACTGGTCTCTACCAGACCTCCACTGACTGGATCAGAACATAACACTGGTCTCTACCAGACCTCCACTGACTGGATCAGAACATAACACTGGTCTCTACCAGACCACTGACTGGATCAGAACATAACACTGGTCTCTACCAGACCTCCACTGACTGGATCAGAACATAACACTGGTCTCTACCAGACCACTGACTGGATCAGAACATAACACTGGTCTCTACCAGACCACTGACTGGATCAGAAAATAACACTGGTCTCTACCAGACCACTGACTGGATCAGAACATAACACTGGTCTCTACCAGACCTCCACTGGATCAGAACATAACACTGGTCTCTACCAGACCTCCACTGACTGGATCAGAACATAACACTGGTCTCTACCAGACCTCCACTGACTGGATCAGAACATAACACTGGTCTCTACCAGACCTCCACTGACTGGATCAGAACACAACACTGGTCTCTACCAGACCACTGCCTGGATCAGAACATAACACTGGTCTCTACCAGACCTCCACTGGATCAGAACATAACACTGGTCTCTACCAGACCTCCACTGGATCAGAACATAACACTGGTCTCTACCAGACCACTGACTGGATCAGAACATAACACTGGTCTCTACCAGACCTCCACTAACTGGATCAGAACATAACACTGGTCTCTACCAGACCTCCACTGGATCAGAACATAACACTGGTCTCTACCAGACCACTGACTGGATCAGAACATAACACTGGTCTCTACCAGACCTCCACTGGATCAGAACATAACACTGGTCTCTACCAGACCTCCACTGGATCAGAACATAACACTGGTCTCTACCAGACCACTGACTGGATCAGAACATAACACTGGTCTCTACCAGACCTCCACTGGATCAGAACATAACACTGGTCTCTACCAGACCTCCACTGACTGGATCAGAACATAACACTGGTCTCTACCAGACCTCCACTGACTGGATCAGAACATAACACTGGTCTCTACCAGACCACTGACTGGGTCAGAACATAACACTGGTCTCTACCAGACCACTGACTGGATCAGAACATAACACTGGTCTCTACCAGACCTCCACTGGATCAGAACATAACACTGGTCTCTACCAGACATCCACTGGATCAGAACATAACACTGGTCTCTACCAGACCTCCACTGGATCAGAACATAACACTGGTCTCTACCAGACCTCCACTGGATCAGAACATAACACTGGTCTCTACCAGACCACTGACTGGATCAGAACATAACACTGGTCTCTACCAGACCTCCACTGGATCAGAACATAACACTGGTCTCTACCAGACCTCCACTGACTGGATCAGAACATAACACTGGTCTCTACCAGACCTCCACTGACTGGATCAGAACATAACACTGGTCTCTACCAGACCACTGACTGGATCAGAACATAACACTGGTCTCTACCAGACCACTGACTGGATCAGAACATAACACTGGTCTCTACCAGACCTCCACTGGATCAGAACATAACACTGGTCTCTACCAGACCACTGACTGGATCAGAACATAATACTGGTCTCTACCAGACCTCCACTGGATCAGAACATAACACTGGTCTCTACCAGACCTCCACTGGATCAGAACATAACACTGGTCTCTACCAGACCTCCACTGACTGGATCAGAACATAACACTGGTCTCTACCAGACCTCCACTGACTGGATCAGAACATAACACTGGTCTCTACCAGACCTCCACTGACTGGATCAGAACATAACACTGGTCTCTACCAGACCTCCACTGACTGGATCAGAACATAACACTGGTCTCTACCAGACCTCCACTGGATCAGAACATAACACTGGTCTCTACCAGACCTCCACTGACTGGATCAGAACATAACACTGGTCTCTACCAGACCTCCACTGACTGGATCAGAACATAACACTGGTCTCTACCAGACCTCCACTGACTGGATCAGAACATAACACTGGTCTCTACCAGACCACTGACTGGATCAGAACATAACACTGGTCTCTACCAGACCACTGACTGGATCAGAACATAACACTGGTCTCTACCAGACCACTGACTGGATCAGAACATAACACAGGTCTCTACCAGACCACTGACTGGATCAGAACATAACACTGGTCTCTACCAGACCTCCACTGACTGGATCAGAACATAACACTGGTCTCTACCAGACCTCCACTGACTGGATCAGAACATAACACTGGTCTCTACCAGACCACTGACTGGATCAGAACATAACACTGGTCTCTACCAGACCTCCACTGGATCAGAACATAACTCTGGTCTCTGCCAGACCTCCACTGACTGGATCAGAACATAACACTGGTCTCTACCAGACCTCCACTGACTGGATCAGAACATAACACTGGTCTCTACCAGACCTCCACTGACTGGATCAGAACATAACACTGGTCTCTACCAGACCACTGACTGGATCAGAACATAACACTGGTCTCTACCAGACCTCCACTGACTGGATCAGAACATAACACTGGTCTCTACCAGACCACTGACTGGATCAGAACATAACACTGGTCTCTACCAGACCTCCACTGACTGGATCAGACCATAACACTGGCCTCTACCAGGCCTCCACTGGGTGGATCAGAACATAACACTGGTCTCTACCAGACCTCCAATGGATCAGAACATAACACTGGTCTCTACCAGACCACTGACTGGATCAGAACATAACACTGGTCTCTACCAGACCTCCACTGGATCAGAACATAACACTGGTCTCTACCAGACCACTGACTGGTTCAGAACATAACACTGGTCTCTACCAGACCTCCACTGACTGGATCAGAACATAACACTGGTCTCTACCAGACCACTGACTGGATCAGAACATAACACTGGTCTCTACCAGACCTCCACTGGATCAGAACATAACTCTGGTCTCTGCCAGACCTCCACTGACTGGATCAGAACATAACACTGGTCTCTACCAGACCTCCACTGACTGGATCAGAACATAACACTGGTCTCTACCAGACCACTGACTGGATCAGAACATAACACTGGTCTCTACCAGACCTCCACTGACTGGATCAGAACATAACACTGGTCTCTACCAGACCTCCACTGACTGGATCAGAACATAACACTGGTCTCTACCAGACCACTGACTGGATCAGAACATAACACTGGTCTCTACCAGACCTCCACTGACTGGATCAGAACATAACACTGGTCTCTACCAGACCACTGACTGGATCAGAACATAACACTGGTCTCTACCAGACCTCCACTGACTGGATCAGACCATAACACTGGCCTCTACCAGGCCTCCACTGGGTGGATCAGAACATAACACTGGTCTCTACCAGACCACTGACTGGATCAGAACATAACACTGGTCTCTACCAGACCTCCACTGGATCAGAACATAACACTGGTCTCTACCAGACCACTGACTGGTTCAGAACATAACACTGGTCTCTACCAGACCTCCACTGACTGGATCAGAACATAACACTGGTCTCTACCAGACCACTGACTGGATCAGAACATAACACTGGTCTCTACCAGACCTCCACTGACTGGATCAGAACATAACACTGGTCTCTACCAGACCACTGACTGGATCAGAACATAACATTGGTCTCTACCAGACCACTGACTGGATCAGAACATAACACTGGTCTCTACCAGACCTCCACTGGATCAGAACATAACACTGGTCTCTACCAGACTTCCACTGACTGGATCAGAACATAACACTGGTCTGTACCAGACCTCCACTGACTGGATCAGAACATAACACTGGTCTCTACCAGACCTCCACTGGATCAGAACATAACACTGGTCTCTACCAGACCACTGACTGGATCAGAACATAACACTGGTCTCTACCAGACCTCCACTGGATCAGAACATAACACTGGTCTCTACCAGACCTCCACTGGATCAGAACATAACACTGGTCTCTACCAGACCTCCACTGGATCAGAACATAACACTGGTCTCTACCAGACCACTGACTGGATCAGAACATAACACTGGTCTCTACCAGACCTCCACTGGATCAGAACATAACACTGGTCTCTACCAGACCTCCACTGGATCAGAACATAACACTGGTCTCTACCAGACCTCCACTGACTGGATCAGAACATAACACTGGTCTCCACCAGACCACTGACTGGATCAGAACATAACACTGGTCTCTACCAGACCTCCACTGGATCAGAACATAACACTGGTCTCTACCAGACCTCCACTGACTGGATCAGAACATAACACTGGTCTCTACCAGACCTCCACTGGATCAGAACATAACACTGGTCTCTACCAGACCTCCACTGACTGGATCAGAACATAACACTGGTCTCCACCAGACCACTGACTGGATCAGAACATAACACTGGTCTCTACCAGACCTCCACTGGATCAGAACATAACACTGGTCTCTACCAGACCTCCACTGACTGGATCAGAACATAACACTGGTCTCTACCAGACCTCCACTGACTGGATCAGAACATAACACTGGTCTCTACCAGACCACTGACTGGATCAGAACATAACACTGGTCTCTACCAGACCACTGACTGGATCAGAACATAACACTGGTCTCTACCAGACCACTGACTGGATCAGAACATAACACTGGTCTCTACCAGACCTCCACTGACTGGATCAGAACATAACACTGGTCTCTACCAGACCTCCACTGGATCAGAAAATAACACTGGTCTCTACCAGACCTCCACTGGATCAGAACATAACACTGGTCTCTACCAGACCACTGACTGGATCAGAACATAACACTGGTCTCTACCAGACCTCCACTGGATCAGAACATAACACTGGTCTCTACCAGACCACTGACTGGATCAGAACATAACACTGGTCTCTACCAGACCTCCACTGACTGGATCAGAACATAACACTGGTCTCTACCAGACCACTGACTGGATCAGAACATAACACTGGTCTCTACCAGACCTCCACTGGATCAGAACATAACACTGGTCTCTACCAGACCTCCACTGACTGGATCAGAACATAACACTGGTCTCTACCAGACCTCCACTGGATCAGAACATAACACTGGTCTCTACCAGACCACTGACTGGATCAGAACATAACACTGGTCTCTACCAGACCACTGACTGGATCAGAACATAACACTGGTCTCTACCAGACCTCCACTGGATCAGAACATAACACTGGTCTCTACCAGACCACTGACTGGATCAGAACATAACACTGGTCTCTACCAGACCTCCACTGACTGGATCAGAACATAACACTGGTCTCTACCAGACCTCCACTGACTGGATCAGAACATAACACTGGTCTCTACCAGACCTCCACTGGATCAGAACATAACACTGGTCTCTACCAGACCTCCACTGGATCAGAACATAACACTGGTCTCTACCAGACCTCCACTGGATCAGAACATAACACTGGTCTCTACCAGACCTCCACTGACTGGATCAGAACATAACACTGGTCTCTACCAGACCTCCACTGGATCAGAACATAACACTGGTCTCTACCAGACCTCCACTGGATCAGAACATAACACTGGTCTCTACCAGACCTCCACTGGATCAGAACATAACACTGGTCTCTACCAGACCTCCACTGACTGGATCAGAACATAACACTGGTCTCTACCAGACCACTGACTGGATCAGAACATAACACTGGTCTCTACCAGACCTCCACTGACTGGATCAGAACATAACACTGGTCTCTACCAGACCACTGACTGGATCAGAACATAACACTGGTCTCTACCAGACCTCCACTGGATCAGAACATAACACTGGTCTCTACCAGACCTCCACTGACTGGATCAGAACATAACACTGGTCTCTACCAGACCACTGACTGGATCAGAACATAACACTGGTCTCTACCAGACCACTGACTGGATCAGAACATAACACTGGTCTCTACCAGACCTCTACTGACTGGATCAGAACATAACACTGGTCTCTACCAGACCTCCACTGACTGGATCAGAACATAGCACTGGTCTCTACCAGACCTCCACTGGATCAGAACATAACACTGGTCTCTACCAGACCTCCACTGACTGGATCAGAACATAACACTGGTCTCTACCAGACCTCCACTGGATCAGAACATAACACTGGTCTCTACCAGACCACTGACTGGATCAGAACATAACACTGGTCTCTACCAGACCTCCACTGGATCAAAACATAACACTGGTCTCTACCAGACCACTGACTGGATCAGAACATAACACTGGTCTCTACCAGACCTCCACTGGATCAGAACATAACACTGGTCTCTACCAGACCTCCACTGGATCAGAACATAACACTGGTCTCTACCAGACCTCCACTGGATCAGAACATAACACTGGTCTCTACCAGACCTCTACTGGATCAGAACATAACACTGGTCTCTACCAGACCACTGACTGGATCAGAACATAACACTGGTCTCTACCAGACCTCCACTGACTGGATCAGAACATAACACTGGTCTCTACCAGACCTCCACTTACTGGATCAGAACATAACACTGGTCTCTACCAGACCTCCACTGGATCAGAACATAACACTGGTCTCTACCAGACCTCCACTGGATCAGAACATAACACTGGTCTCTACCAGACCACTGACTGGATCAGAACATAACACTGGTCTCTACCAGACCACTGACTGGATCAGAACATAACACTGGTCTCTACCAGACCACTGACTGGATCAGAACATAACACTGGTCTCTACCAGACCTCCACTGACTGGATCAGAACATAACACTGGTCTCTACCAGACCTCCACTGGATCAGAACATAACACTGGTCTCTACCAGACCTCCACTGGATCAGAACATAACACTGGTCTCTACCAGACCACTGACTGGATCAGAACATAACACTGGTCTCTACCAGACCTCCACTGGATCAGAACATAACACTGGTCTCTACCAGACCTCCACTGACTGGATCAGAACATAACACTGGTCTCTACCAGACCTCCACTGACTGGATCAGAACATAACACTGGTCTCTACCAGACCTTCACTGACTGGATCAGAACATAACACTGGTCTCTACCAGACCTCCACTAGATCAGATCATAACACTGGTCTCTACCAGACCTCTACTGACTGGATCAGAACATAACACTGGTCTCTACCAGACCACTGACTGGATCAGAACATAACACTGGTCTCTACCAGACCTCCACTGACTGGATCAGAACATAACACTGGTCTCTACCAGACCACTGACTGGATCAGAACATAACACTGGTCTCTACCAGACCTCCACTGACTTTATCAGAACATAACACTGGTCTCTACCAGACCACTGACTGGATCAGAACATAACACTGGTCTCTACCAGACCTCCACTGACTGGATCAGAACATAACACTGGTCTCTACCAGACCTCCACTGACTGGATCAGAACATAACACTGGTCTCTACCAGACCACTGACTGGATCAGAACATAACACTGGTCTCTACCAGACCTCCACTGGATCAGAACATAACACTGGTCTCTACCAGACCTCCACTGACTGGATCAGAACATAACACTGGTCTCTACCAGACCACTGACTGGATCAGAACATAACACTGGTCTCTACCAGACCTCCACTGACTGGATCAGAACATAACACTGGTCTCTACCAGACCTCCACTGGATCAGAACATAACACTGGTCTCTACCAGACCACTGACTGGATCAGAACATAACACTGGTCTCTACCAGACCTCCACTGACTGGATCAGAACATAACACTGGTCTCTACCAGACCTCCACTGACTGGATCAGAACATAACACTGGTCTCTACCAGACCACTGACTGGATCAGAACATAACACTGGTCTCTACCAGACCTCCACTGGATCAGAACATAACACTGGTCTCTACCAGACCTCCACTGACTGGATCAGAACATAACACTGGTCTCTACCAGACCACTGACTGGATCAGAACATAACACTGGTCTCTACCAGACCTCCACTGACTGGATCAGAACATAACACTGGTCTCTACCAGACCTCCACTGGATCAGAACATAACACTGGTCTCTACCAGACCTCCACTGGATCAGAACATAACACTGGTCTCTACCAGACCTCCACTGACTGGATCAGAACATAACACTGGTCTCTACCAGACCTCCACTGACTGGATCAGAACATAACACTGGTCTCTACCAGACCTCCACTGGATGAGAACATAACACTGGTCTCTACCAGACCTCCACTGGATCAGAACATAACACTGGTCTCTACCAGACCACTGACTGGATCAGAACATAACACTGGTCTCTACCAGACCTCTACTGACTGGATCAGAACATAACACTGGTCTCTACCAGACCTCCACTGACTGGATCAGAACATAGCACTGGTCTCTACCAGACCTCCACTGGATCAGAACATAACACTGGTCTCTACCAGACCTCCACTGACTGGATCAGAACATAACACTGGTCTCTACCAGACCTCCACTGGATCAGAACATAACACTGGTCTCTACCAGACCACTGACTGGATCAGAACATAACACTGGTCTCTACCAGACCTCCACTGGATCAGAACATAACACTGGTCTCTACCAGACCTCCACTGGATCAGAACATAACACTGGTCTCTACCAGACCTCCACTGGATCAGAACATAACACTGGTCTCTACCAGACCTCTACTGGATCAGAACATAACACTGGTCTCTACCAGACCACTGACTGGATCAGAACATAACACTGGTCTCTACCAGACCTCCACTGACTGGATCAGAACATAACACTGGTCTCTACCAGACCTCCACTTACTGGATCAGAACATAACACTGGTCTCTACCAGACCTCCACTGGATCAGAACATAACACTGGTCTCTACCAGACCTCCACTGGATCAGAACATAACACTGGTCTCTACCAGACCACTGACTGGATCAGAACATAACACTGGTCTCTACCAGACCACTGACTGGATCAGAACATAACACTGGTCTCTACCAGACCACTGACTGGATCAGAACATAACACTGGTCTCTACCAGACCTCCACTGACTGGATCAGAACATAACACTGGTCTCTACCAGACCTCCACTGGATCAGAACATAACACTGGTCTCTACCAGACCTCCACTGGATCAGAACATAACACTGGTCTCTACCAGACCACTGACTGGATCAGAACATAACACTGGTCTCTACCAGACCTCCACTGGATCAGAACATAACACTGGTCTCTAC
The DNA here is from genome assembly GCF_029448725.1 of Salvelinus fontinalis. Taxonomy (NCBI): domain Eukaryota; kingdom Metazoa; phylum Chordata; class Actinopteri; order Salmoniformes; family Salmonidae; genus Salvelinus; species Salvelinus fontinalis. The sequence goes on from NC_074705.1 coordinate 3,570,775, forward strand.
CAGACCTCCACTGACTGGATCAGAACATAACACTGGTCTCTACCAGACCTCCACTGACTGGATCAGAACATAACACTGGTCTCTACCAGACCTCCACTGACTGGATCAGAACATAACACTGGTCTCTACCAGACCTCCACTAGATCAGATCATAACACTGGTCTCTACCAGACCTCTACTGACTGGATCAGAACATAACACTGGTCTCTACCAGACCACTGACTGGATCAGAACATAACACTGGTCTCTACCAGACCTCCACTGACTGGATCAGAACATAACACTGGTCTCTACCAGACCACTGACTGGATCAGAACATAACACTGGTCTCTACCAGACCTCCACTGACTGGATCAGAACATAACACTGGTCTCTACCAGACCTCCACTGACTGGATCAGAACATAACACTGGTCTCTACCAGACCACTGACTGGATCAGAACATAACACTGGTCTCTACCAGACCTCCACTGGATCAGAACATAACACTGGTCTCTACCAGACCTCCACTGACTGGATCAGAACATAACACTGGTCTCTACCAGACCACTGACTGGATCAGAACATAACACTGGTCTCTACCAGACCTCCACTGACTGGATCAGAACATAACACTGGTCTCTACCAGACCTCCACTGGATCAGAACATAACACTGGTCTCTACCAGACCACTGACTGGATCAGAACATAACACTGGTCTCTACCAGACCTCCACTGACTGGATCAGAACATAACACTGGTCTCTACCAGACCTCCACTGACTGGATCAGAACATAACACTGGTCTCTACCAGACCACTGACTGGATCAGAACATAACACTGGTCTCTACCAGACCACTGACTGGATCAGAACATAACACTGGTCTCTACCAGACCACTGACTGGATCAGAACATAACACTGGTCTCTACCAGACCTCCACTGACTGGATCAGAACATAACACTGGTCTCTACCAGACCTCCACTGGATCAGAACATAACACTGGTCTCTACCAGACCTCCACTGGATCAGAACATAACACTGGTCTCTACCAGACCTCCACTGACTGGATCAGAACATAACACTGGTCTCTACCAGACCTCCACTGACTGGATCAGAACATAACACTGGTCTCTACCAGACCTCCACTGGATGAGAACATAACACTGGTCTCTACCAGACCTCCACTGGATCAGAACATAACACTGGTCTCTACCAGACCACTGACTGGATCAGAACATAACACTGGTCTCTACCAGACCTCCACTGACTGGATCAGAACATAACACTGGTCTCTACCAGACCACTGACTGGATCAGAACATAACACTGGTCTCTACCAGACCTCCACTGACTGGATCAGAACATAACACTGGTCTCTACCAGACCTCTACTGACTGGATCAGAACATAACACTGGTCTCTACCAGACCACTGACTGGATCAGAACATAACACTGGTCTCTACCAGACCTCCACTGGATCGGAACATAACACTGGTCTCTACCAGACCACTGACTGGATCAGAACATAACACTGGTCTCTACCAGACCACTGACTGGATCAGAACATAACACTGGTCTCTACCAGACCTCCACTGGATCAGAACATAACACTGGTCTCTACCAGACCTCCACTGACTGGATCAGAACATAACACTGGTCTCTACCAGACCTCCACTGACTGGATCAGAACATAACACTGGTCTCCACCAGACCTCCACTGACTGGATCAGAACATAACACTGGTCTCTACCAGACCTCCACTGGATCAGAACATAACACTGGTCTCTACCAGACCTCCACTGGATCAGAACATAACACTGGTCTCTACCAGACCTCTACTGGATCAGAACATAACACTGGTCTCTACCAGACCTCCACTGACTGGATCAGAACATAACACTGGTCTCTACCAGACCTCTACTGACTGGATCAGAACATAACACTGGTCTCTACCAGACCACTGACTGGATCAGAACATAACACTGGTCTCTACCAGACCACTGACTGGATCAGAACATAACACTGGTCTCTACCAGACCACTGACTGGATCAGAACATAACACTGGTCTCTACCAGACCTCCACTGACTGGATCAGAACATAACACTGGTCTCTACCAGACCTCCACTGACTGGATCAGAACATAACACTGGTCTCTACCAGACCTCCACTGGATCAGAACATAACACTGGTGTCTACCAGACCTCCACTGGATCAGAACATAACACTGGTCTCTACCAGACCAGTGACTGGATCAGAACATAACACTGGTCTCTACCAGACCTCCACTGGATCAGAACATAACACTGGTCTCTACCAGACCACTGACTGGATCAGAACATAACACTGGACTCTACCAGACCTCCACTGGATCAGAACATAACACTGGTCTCTACCAGACCTCCACTGACTGGATCAGAACATAACACTGGTCTCTACCAGACCTCCACTGACTGGATCAGAACATAACACTGGTCTCTACCAGACCTCCACTGACTGGATCAGATCATAACACTGGTCTCTACCAGACCACTGACTGGATCAGAACATAACACTGGTCTCTACCAGACCTCCACTGGGTCAGAACATAACACTGGTCTCTACCAGACCACTGACTGGATCAGAACATAACACTGGTCTCTACCAGACCTCCACTGACTGGATCAGAACATAACACTGGTCTCTACCAGACCTCCACTGACTGGATCAGAACATAACACTGGTCTCTACCAGACCACTGACTGGATCAGAACATAACACTGGTCTCTACCAGACCACTGACTGGATCAGAACATAACACTGGTCTCTACCAGACCTCCACTGACTGGATCAGAACATAACACTGGTCTCTACCAGACCACTGACTGGATCAGAACATAACACTGGTCTCTACCAGACCTCCACTGGATCAGAACATAACACTGGTCTCTACCAGACCTCCACTGACTGGATCAGAACATAACACTGGTCTCTACCAGACCTCCACTGGATCAGAACATAACACTGGTCTCTACCAGACCTCCACTGGATCAGAACATAACACTGGTCTCTACCAGACCTCCACTGACTGGATCAGAACATAACACTGGTCTCTACCAGACCTCCACTGGATCAGAACATAACACTGGTCTCTACCAGACCACTGACTGGATCAGAACATAACACTGGTCTCTACCAGACCACTGACTGGATCAGAACATAACACTGGTCTCTACCAGACCACTGACTGGATCAGAACATAACACTGGTCTCTACCAGACCTCTACTGACTGGATCAGAACATAACACTGGTCTCTACCAGACCACTGACTGGATCAGAACATAACACTGGTCTCTACCAGACCTCCACTGGATCGGAACATAACACTGGTCTCTACCAGACCACTGACTGGATCAGAACATAACACTGGTCTCTACCAGACCACTGACTGGATCAGAACATAACACTGGTCTCTACCAGACCTCTACTGACTGGATCAGAACATAACACTGGTCTCTACCAGACCACTGACTGGATCAGAACATAACACTGGTCTCTACCAGACCTCCACTGGATCGGAACATAACACTGGTCTCTACCAGACCACTGACTGGATCAGAACATAACACTGGTCTCTACCAGACCACTGACTGGATCAGAACATAACACTGGTCTCTACCAGACCTCCACTGGATCAGAACATAACACTGGTCTCTACCAGACCTCTACTGGATCAGAACATAACACTGGTCTCTACCAGACCTCCACTGACTGGATCAGAACATAACACTGGTCTCTACCAGACCTCCACTGACTGGATCAGAACATAACACTAGTCTCTACCAGACCTCCACTGGATCAGAACATAACACTGGTCTCTACCAGACCACTGACTGGATCAGAACATAACACTGGTCTCTACCAGACCTCCACTGGATCAGAACATAACACTGGTCTCTAACAGACCTCCACTGACTGGATCAGAACATAACACTGGTCTCTACCAGACCACTGACTGGATCAGAACATAACACTGGTCTCTACCAGACCTCCACTGACAGGATCAGAACATAACACTGGTCTCTACCAGACCACTGACTGGATCAGAACACAACACTGGTCTCTACCAGACCTCCACTGGATCAGAACATAACACTGGTCTCTACCAGACCTCCACTGGATCAGAACATAACACTGGTCTCTACCAGACCACTGACGGGATCAGAACATAACACTGGTCTCTACCAGACCTCCACTGACTGGATCAGAACATAACACTGGTCTCTACCAGACCACTGACTGGATCAGAACATAACACTGGTCTCTACCAGACCTCCACTGACTGGATCAGAACATAACACTGGTCTCTACCAGACCTCCACTGGATCAGAACATAACACTGGTCTCTACCAGACCTCCACTGGATCAGAACATAACACTGGTCTCTACCAGACCTCCACTGGATCAGAACATAACACTGGTCTCTACCAGATCACTGACTGGATCAGAACATAACACTGGTCTCTACCAGACCACTGACTGGATCAGAACATAACACTGGTCTCTACCAGACCTTCACTGGATCAGAACATAACACTGGTCTCTACCAGACCACTGACTGGATCAGAACATAACACTGGTCTCTACCAGACCTCCACTGGATCAAAACATAACACTGGTCTCTACCAGACCACTGACTGGATCAGAACATAACACTGGTCTCTACCAGACCTCCACTGACTGGATCAGAACATAACACTGGTCTCTACCAGACCACTGACTGGATCAGAACATAACACTGGTCTCTACCAGACCTCCACTGGATCAGAACATAACACTGGTCTCTACCAGACCTCCACTGACTGGATCAGAACATAACACTGGTCTCTACCAGACCACTGACTGGATCAGAACATAACACTGGTCTCTACCAGACCTCCACTGACTGGATCAGAACATAACACTGGTCTCTACCAGACCTCCACTGACTGGATCAGAACATAACACTGGTCTCTACCAGACCACTGACTGGATCAGAACATAACACTGGTCTCTACCAGACCTCCACTGACTGGATCAGAACATAACACTGGTCTCTACCAGACCTCCACTGACTTTATCAGAACATAACACTGGTCTCTACCAGACCACTGACTGGATCAGAACATAACACTGGTCTCTACCAGACCTCCACTGACTGGATCAGAACATAACACTGGTCTCTACCAGACCTCCACTGGATCAGAACATAACACTTGTCTCTTTTACAAGGATTTTGTTGCAGGGAGACTCTCCAGTACAAGGATAAGGTGCAATAGATAATGTTACAGGGAGACTCTCCAGGATAAGGTGTAACAAATAATGTTCCAGGGAGACTCCAGTACTAGGATAAGGTGTAACAGATAATGTTACAGAGAGTCTCTCCAGTACAAGGATAAGGTGTAACAGATAATGTTACAGGGAGACTCAACAGTACAAGGATAAGGTGTAACAGATAATGCTACAGGGTGAGTCTACAGTACAAGGATAAGGTGTAACAGATAATGTTACAGGGAGTCTCTCCAGTACAAGGATAAGGTGTAACAGATAATGTTACAGGGAGACTCTACAGTACAAGGATAAGGTGCAATAGATAATGTTACAGGGAGACTCAACAGTACAAGGATAAGGTGTAACAGATAATGTTACAGGGAGACTCTCCAGTACAAGGATAAGGTGTAACAGATAATGTTACAGGGAGACTCACCAGTACTAGGATAAGGTGTAACAGATAATGTTACAGGGAGACTCTCCAGTACAAGGATAAGGTGTAACAGATAATGTTACAGGGAGACTCTCCAGTACTAGGATAAGGTGTAACAGATAATGTTACAGGGGAGACTCTCCAGTACTAGGATAAGGTGTAACAGATAATGTTACAGGGAGACTCTCCAGTATAAGGATAAGGTGCAACAGATAATGTTACAGGGGAGACTCCAGTACTAGGATAAGGTGTAACAGATAATGTTACAGGTAGACTCTCCAGTACTAGGATAAGGTGTAACAGATAATGTTACAGGGGAGACTCTCCAGTACTAGGATAAGGTGTAACAGATAATGTTACAGGTAGACTCTCCAGTACAAGGATAAGGTGTAACAGATAATGTTACAGGGAGACTCTCCAGTACAAGGATAAGGTGTAACAGATAATGTTACAGGGAGACTCTCCAGTACTAGGATAAGGTGTAACAGATAATGTTACAGGGAGACTCTCCAGTACCAGGATAAGGTGTAACAGATCATGTTACAGGGAGACTCTCCAGTACAAGGATAAGGTGTAACAGATAATGTTACAGGGGAGACTCTCCAGTACTAGGATAAGGTGTAACAGATAATGTTACAGGGAGACTCTCCAGTACTAGGATAAGGTGTAACAGATAATGTTACAGGGAGACTCTCCAGTACAAGGATAAGGTGTAACAGATAATGTTACAGGGAGACTCTCCAGTACAAGGATAAGGTGTAACAGATAATGTTACAGGGAGACTCTCCAGTACAAGGTGTAACAGATAATGTTACAGGGGAGACTAACCAGTACAAGGATACGGTGCAACAGATAATGTTACAGGGAGACTCCAGTACAAGGATAAAGTGTAACAGATAATGTTACAGGGAGACTCTCCAGTACAAGGATAAAGTGTAACAGATAATGTTACAGGGAGACTCTCCAGTACAAGGATAAGGTGTAACAGATAATGTTACAGGGAGACTCTCCAGTACAAGGATAAAGTGTAACAGATAATGTTACAGGGAGACTCTCCAGTACAAGGATAAGGTGTAACAGATAATGTTACAGGGAGACTATCCAGTACAAGGTGTAACAGATAATGTTACAGGGAGACTCTCCAGTATAAGGTGTAACAGATAATGTTACAGGGAGACTCTCCAGGATAATGTGTAACAGATAATGTTACAGGGGAGACTATCCAGTACAAGGTGTAACAGATAATGTTACAGGGAGACTCTCCAGTACAAGGATAAGATGTAACAGATCATGTTACAGGGAGACTCTCCAGTACAAGGATAAGGTGTAACAGATAATGTTATAGGGAGACTCTCCAGTACTTGGATAAGGTGTAACAGATCATGTTACAGGGAGACTCTACAGTACAATGAACTAAATAAGTTCTTCACCTGCTTTGAAGCAGAGGGTCGGCCCTGCTCCCCCGGCCTGTCGGGAGGAGGATGTCATGGCAACTGAGAGCTCGCTTGTCATCGATGACGAAGTCGTATGGGTGTTCAAAAGCCCTGGAGCACGAAAGAGGCCCGGGGGCTGATAACATAAGTGGTCGTGTCTGGAAACACTGTTCCACTCAGCTGAGAGCTGTCTACTGCTCTGTCTGTCCCCGGATACATTTCTATAGAAAAATATAAAATGTTTCGCCCATCCCAAAAATCTCTCATCAATCTGCATCAAATGACTACAGACCGGTCTCTCTGACCTCTCTCTGGGTTAAACCTCTTAAAAAGATCATCAAGGTCAGCAACACCAGTCACCTTGTCGACCCCCTCCAATCTGCATACATCATCAACACCACCAGTCACCTTGTTGACCCCCTCCAATCTGCATACATCATCACCACCACCAGTCACCTTGTTGACCCCCTCCAATCTGCATACATCATCAACACCACCAGTCACCTTGTTGACCCCCTCCAATCTGCATACATCATCAACACCACCAGTCACCTTGTTGACCCCCTCCAATCTGCATACATCATCATCACCACCAGTCACCTTGTTGACCCCCTCCAATCTGCATACATATCAACACCACCTTGTTGACCCCCTCCAATCTGCATACATCATCACCACCACCAGTCACCTTGTTGACCCCCTCCAATCTGCATACATCATCATCACCACCAGTCACCTTGTTGACCCCCTCCAATCTGCATACATCATCATCACCACCAGTCACCTTGTTGACCCCCTCCAATCTGCATACATCATCATCACCACCAGTCACCTTGTTGACCCCCTCCAATCTGCATACATCATCAACACCACCAGTCACCTTGTTGACCCCCTCCAATCTGCATACATCATCATCACCACCAGTCACCTTGTTGATCCCCTCCAATCTGCATACATCATCAACACCACCAGTCACCTTGTTGACCCCCTCCAATCTGCATACATCATCACCACCACCAGTCACCTTGTTGACCCCCTCCAATCTGCATACATCATCATCACCACCAGTCACCTTGTTGACCCCCTCCAATCTGCATACATCATCACCACCACCAGTCACCTTGTTGACCCCCTCCAATCTGCATACATCATCAACATCACCAGTCACCTTGTTGACCCCCTCCAATCTGCATACATCATCAACACCACCAGTCACCTTGTTGACCCCCTCCAATCTGCATACATCATCACCACCACCAGTCACCTTGTTGACCCCCTCCAATCTGCATACATCATCATCACCACCAGTCACCTTGTTGACCCCCTCCAATCTGCATACATCATCAACACCTGTTTACTGTTATATACTCTACTTATATATACTCTACTGTTATATACTCTACTGTTATATACTCTACTGGTATATACTCTACTGTTATATACCCTACTGTTATATACCCTACTGGTATATACTCTACTGGTATATACTCTACTTATATATACTCTACTGTTATATACTCTACTGTTACATACTCTACTGGTATACACTCTACTGTTATATACTCTACTGGTATATACTCTACTGTTATATACTCTACTGTTATATACTCTACTGGTATATACTCTACTGTTATATACTCTACTGTTATATATTATACTGTTATATACTCTACTGTTATATACTCTACTGGTATATACTCTACTGTTATATACTCTACTGTTATATACTCTACTGGTATATACTCTACTGGTATATACTCTACTGGTATATACTCTACTGGTATATACTCTACTGTTGTATACTCTACTGGTATATACTCTACTGGTATATACTCTACTGGTATACACTCTACTGTTATATACTCTACTGTTATATACTCTACTGTTATATACTCTACTGGTATATACTCTACTGGTATATACTCTACTGTTATATACTCTACTGTTATATAGTCTTATATTACAGTTATATACTCTACTGGTATTTACTCTACTGGTATATACTCTACTGTTATATACTCTACTGGTATATACTCTACTGGTATATACTCTACTGTTATACACTCTACTGCTATATACTCTACTGTTATATACTCTACTGTTATATACTCTACTGTTATATAGTCTTATATTACTGTTATATACTCTACTGTTATATACTCTACTGTTATATACTCTACTGTTATATAGTCTTATATTACAGTAATATACGCTACTTATATATACTCTACTGTTATATGCTCTACAGTTATATCCTCTAATGTTATATACTCTACTGTTATATACTCAACTGTTATATACTCTACTGTTATATACTCTACTGTTATATACTCTACTGTTATATACTCTACTGTTATATACTCTACTGTTATATACTCTACTGTTATATACTCTACTGTTATATACTCTACTGTTATATACTCTACTGTTATATACTCTACTGTTATATACTCAACTGTTATATACTCTACTGTTATATACTCTACTGTTATATACTCCACTGTTATATACTCTACTCTTATATACTCTACTGTTATATACTCTCCTGTTATATACTCTACTGTTATATACTCTACTGTTATATACTCTACTGTTATATACCCTACTGTTATATACTCTACTGTTATATACCCTACTGTTATATACTCTACTGTTATATACTCTACTGTTATATACCCTACTGTTATATACTCTACTGTTATATCCTCAACTGTTGTAGAAACATCTCAAGGATGTTAAATGGAAACAGGATGCACCTGAGCTCAACGTTGAGTCTCATAGCAACGGGTCTGAATACTTATGTAAATAAGGTATTTCTGTTTTTTTTGTTTTTTATACATTTGCAAAAATGTCTAAAAAAACATTTTTTTCGCTTTGTTATTATGGGTTATTGTGAGTAGATTGATGAGGAATGCTTTTATTTAAACAATTTTAGAATAACGCTGTAACGTAACAAAATGTGGGAAAAGTCAAGGGGTTTGAATAAGACTTTTGGAATGCCCTGTATATAACAGTAAGATACACTACATGATCAAAAGTATGTGGACACCTGCTTGTCCAACATCTCATTCCAAAATCATGGATTTTCATATGGAGTTCATATGGAGTTGGGCCCCCTTTGCTGCTATAACAGCCTCCACTCTTCTGGGAAGACATTAATATGGAGTTGGTCCCCCCTTTGCTGCTGTAACAGCCTCCACTCTTCTGGGAAGTCATTAATATGGAGTTGGTCCCCCCTTTGCTGCTATAACAGCCTCCACTCTTCTGGGAAGACATTAATATGGAGTTGGTCCCCCCTTTGCTGCTATAACAGCCTCCACTCTTCTGGGAAGTCATTAATATGGAGTTGGTCCCCCCCTTTGCTGCTATAACAGCCTCCACTCTTCAGGGAAGTCATTAATATGGAGTTGGTCCCTCCCCTTTGCTGCTATAACAGCCTCCACTCTTCAGGGAAGGCAT
>NC_074705.1:3586369-3591369 GCF_029448725.1 Salvelinus fontinalis
TGCATCATCGTGTTGAATTAGGAGGCTGCAGTTTGCACAAAGCAGCAAGGATTGTTTTAAGGTGGAGATTCATCAATCAACAAGATCATTGGAAGAAGAAAAACACGTTTATTTTATTTCACTCTGTACACCATTTAAAACGACCAAACTGTGTTCACACCAGTATTCAGTTGGTAAGAGACACTCAGTAAATACTAGGAATAGATTGTCCACCATCTATGTGTTTTCCAGACAGGAAAGAGAAACAGTCCACCATCTATGTGTTTTCCAGACAGGAAGGAGAAACAGTCCACCATCTATGTGTTTTCCAGACAGGAAAGAGAAACAGTCCACCATCTATGTGTTTTCCAGACAGGAAAGAGAAACAGTCCACCATCTATGTGTTTTCCAGACAGGAAAGAGAAACAGTCCACCATCTATGTGTTTTCCAGACAGGAAAGAGAAACAGTCCACCATCTATGTGTTTTCCAGACAGGAAAGAGAAACAGTCTACCATCTATGTGTTTTCCAGACAGGAAAGAGAAACAGTCCACCATCTATGTGTTTTCCAGACAGGAAAGAGAAACAGTCCACCATCTATGTGTTTTCCAGACAGGAAAGAGAAACAGTCCACCATCTATGTGTTTTCCAGACAGGAAAGAGAAACAGGCAAAATAACATTTAGATTCAGAGCAATAAAACAAATAGAATAATTTAACGGAGCGAAACAGAAACCTTTCAATATATAAATTTAAACAATACTTTATTAAAACCATTTAAATATATAATAGATAGGAAAGTTGCGGTGGACTAAGGTAGAGGAATATTCAATATATATTTTTAGACAAAGTATTTATTGGGTCAATATATTATGTCTGTTTGTAACAGTGTGTTATATGTGAAAATGTGTTCATATTATACATTGTATTTTAATGTTTAAGGACTCTTGGAAGATTTGTCTAAATGAGGACTAATAGAGATCCAAATTTAGAAAAATCTCCTCTCATATTAGACCCCCAGTCCCTCTCCTCTCCCATATTAAACCCCCAGTCCCTCTCCTCTTATAATAAACCCCCAGTCCCTCTCCTCTCTCATATTCAATCCCCAGTCCCTCTCCTCTTATAATAAACCCCCAGTCCCTCTCCTCTTATAATAAACCCCCAGTCCCTCTCCTCTCATATTAAACCTCCAGTCCCTCTCCTCTCATAATAAACCCCCAGTCCCTCTCCTCTCTCATAATTATCCCCCAGTCCCTCTCCTCTCATATTAAAACCCCAGTCCCTCTCCTCTCTCATATTAAACCCCCAGTCCCTCTCCTCTCATATTAAACCCCCAGTCCCTCTCCTCTCATACTAAACCCCCAGTCCCTCTCCTCTCATATTAAACCCCCAGTCCCTCTCCTCTCATATTAAACCCCCAGTCCCTCTCCTCTCATATTAAACCCCCAGTCCCTCTCCTCTCTAATAATAAACCCCAGTCCCTCTCCTCTCATAATAAACCCCCAGTCCCTCTCCTCTCATATTAAACCCCCAGTCCCTCTCCTCTCTCATATTAAACCCCCAGTCCCTCTCCTCTCATATTAAACCTTCAGTCCCTCTCCTCTCATATTAAACCCCCAGTCCCTCTCCTCTCTCATATTAAACCCCCAGTCCCTCTCCTCTCATATTAAACCTTCAGTCCCTCTCCTCTCATAATAAACCCCCAGTCCCTCTCCTCTCTCATATTAAACCCCCAGTCCCTCTCCTCTCATATTCAACCCCCAGTCCCTCTCCTCTTATAATCAACCCCCAGTCCCTCTCCTCTCATATTAAACCCCCAGTCCCTCTCCTCTCATATTCTACCCCCAGTCCCTCTCCTCTCATATTAAACCCCCAGTCCCTCTCCTCTCTCATATTAAACCCCCAGTCCCTCTCCTCTCATATTAAACCCCCAGTCCCTCTCCTCTCATATTAAACCCCCAGTCCCTCTCCTCTCATATTAAACCCCCAGTCCCTCTCCTCTCTGATAATAAACCCCAGTCCCTCTCCTCTCAAAATCAACCCCCAGTCTCTCTCCTCTCATATTCAACCCCAGTCCCTCTCCTCTCATAATAAACCCCCAGTCCCTCTCCTCTCTCAAAAATAAACCCCCAGTCCCTCTCCTCTCATATTAAACCCCCAGTCCCTCTCCTCTCATATTCAACCCCCAGTCCCTCTCCTCTCTCATATTATACCCCCAGTCCCTCTCCTCTCATATTAAACCCCCAGTCCCTCTCCTCTCATAATAAACCCCCAGTCCCTCTCCTCTCATATTAAACCCCAGTCCCTCTCCTCTCATATTCAACCCCCAGTCCCTCTCCTCTCATATTAAACCCCCAGTCCCTCTCCTCTCATATTAAACCCCAGTCCCTCTCCTCTCATATTCAACCCCCAGTCCCTCTCCTCTCTCATATTAAACCCCCAGTCCCTCTCCTCTCATATTAAACCCCCAGTCCCTCTCCTCTCATATTAAACCCCCAGTCCCTCTCCTCTCATATTAAACCCCCAGTCCCTCTCCTCTCTGATAATAAACCCCCAGTCCCTCTCCTCTCTGATAATACACCCCCAGTCCCTCTCCTCTCTGATAATAAACCCCAGTCTCTCTCCTCTCATATTCAACCCCCAGTCCCTCTCCTCTCTCATATTAAACCCCCAGTCCCTCTCCTCTCATATTAAACCCCCAGTCCCTCTCCTCTCATATTAAACCCCCAGTCCCTCTCCTCTCAAAATCAACCCCCAGTCTCTCTCCTCTCATATTCAACCCCAGTCCCTCTCCTCTCATAATAAACCCCCAGTCCCTCTCCTCTCATACTAACCCCCAGTCCGTCTCCTCTCATATTCTACCCCAGTCCCTCTCCTCTCTCATATTAAACCCCCAGTCCCTCTCCTCTCATATTAAACCCCCAGTCCCTCTCCTCTCATAATAAACCCCCAGTCCGTCTCCTCTCATATTCTAGCCCAGTCCCTCTCCTCTCTCATATTAAACCCCCAGTCCCTCTCCTCTAATAATAAACCCCAGTCCCTCTCCTCTAATATTACACCCCCAGTCCCTCTCCTCTCATAATAAACCCCCAGTCCGTCTCCTCTCATATTAAACCCAAGTCCCTCTCCTCTCATATTCAACCCCCAGTCCCTCTCCTCTCATATTAAACCCCCAGTCCCTCTCCTCTCATATTAAACCCAAGTCCCTCTCCTCTCATATTCAACCCCCAGTCCCTCTCCTCTAATATTACACCCCCAGTCCCTCTCCTCTCATATTAAACCCCCAGTCCCTCTCCTCTTATATTAATCCCCAGTCCCTCTCCTCTCATATTAAACCCAAGTCCCTCTCCTCTCATATTCAACCCCCAGTCCCTCTCCTCTCATATTAAACCCCCAGTCCCTCTCCTCTCATATTAAACCCCCAGTCCCTCTCCTCTCATATTAAACCCCAGTCCCTCTCCTCTCATATTCAACCCCCAGTCCCTCTCCTCTCTCATATTAAACCCCCAGTCCCTCTCCTCTCATATTAAACCCCCAGTCCCTCTCCTCTCATATTAAACCCCCAGTCCCTCTCCTCTCATATTAAACCCCCAGTCCCTCTCCTCTCTGATAATAAACCCCCAGTCCCTCTCCTCTCTGATAATAAACCCCCAGTCCCTCTCCTCTCTGATAATAAACCCCAGTCTCTCTCCTCTCATATTCAACCCCCAGTCCCTCTCCTCTCTCATATTCAACCCCCAGTCCCTCTCCTCTCATATTAAACCCCCAGTCCCTCTCCTCTCATATTAAACCCCCAGTCCCTCTCCTCTCATATTAAACCCCAGTCCCTCTCCTCTCATATTCAACCCCCAGTCCCTCTCCTCTCTCATATTAAACCCCCAGTCCCTCTCCTCTCATATTAAACCCCCAGTCCCTCTCCTCTCATATTAAACCCCCAGTCCCTCTCCTCTCATATTAAACCCCCAGTCCCTCTCCTCTCTGATAATAAACCCCCAGTCCCTCTCCTCTCTGATAATAAACCCCCAGTCCCTCTCCTCTCTGATAATAAACCCCAGTCTCTCTCCTCTCATATTCAACCCCCAGTCCCTCTCCTCTCTCATATTAAACCCCCAGTCCCTCTCCTCTCATATTAAACCCCCAGTCCCTCTCCTCTCATATTAAACCCCCAGTCCCTCTCCTCTCATATTAAACCCCCAGTCCCTCTCCTCTCAAAATCAACCCCCAGTCTCTCTCCTCTCATATTCAACCCCAGTCCCTCTCCTCTCATAATAAACCCCCAGTCCCTCTCCTCTCATATTAAACCCCCAGTCCGTCTCCTCTCATATTCTACCCCAGTCCCTCTCCTCTCATAATAAACCCCCAGTCCGTCTCCTCTCATATTCTACCCCAGTCCCTCTCCTCTCTCATATTAAACCCCCAGTCCCTCTCCTCTAATATTACACCCCCAGTCCCTCTCCTCTCATATTAAACCCCCAGTCCCTCTCCTCTTATATTAACCCCCAGTCCGTCTCCTCTCATATTCTACCCCAGTCCCTCTCCTCTCTCATATTAAACCCCAGTACCTCTCCTCTCATATTAAACCCCCAGTCCCTCTCCTCTCATATTAAACCCCCAGTCCCTCTCCTCTCTCATATTAACCCCCAGTCCCTCTCCTCTCTCATATTAACCCCCAGTCCCTCTCCTCTCTCATATTAAACCCCCAGTCCCTCTCCTCTCTCATAATAAACCCCCAGTCCCTCTCCTCTCTCATATTAAACCCCCAGTCCCTCTCCTCTCATATTCAACCCCCAGTCCCTCTCCTCTCATATTCAACCCCCAGTCCCTCTCCTCTCATATTCAACCCCCAGTCCCTCTCCTTTCATATTAAACCCCCAGTCCCTCTCCTCTCTCATATTAAACCCCCAGTCCATCTCCTCTCATAATAAACCCCCAGTCCCTCTCCTCTCTCATATTAAACCCCCAGTCCCTCTCCTCTCATATTCAACCCCCAGTCCCTCTCCTCTTATAATCAACCCCCAGTCC